>NC_092114.1:43218267-43435508 GCF_045679555.1 Salvelinus alpinus | reverse complement strand
TAACCTACAGTTCTTCATCATTCAGGTTTCCTTACATGCTTCTCTGGTGTAGCAGTTAAGAGTGGAGTTGTCACACACCATGTTCACACCATGTTCGTGGAAAAGAATGATGTCCCAAAGATTCCCACAATGCACTGCTTACAAGTCAATGACTGGGCTGTAGAACATGGATGAGAGGCAAGAGAAGTTGATGAATCATGTGCAGTACAACACAATACAATCCAAAACAAACAATGATACAGTAGATACTGTAGATAGGAACACCTGACTGAACATGTGCTTGTTGCTAATCACGAGTGGCATCAGGTTGAAGAATGCAAGAAGACAGAATGACTGTCTACCTATAACTCACTCAGTAATTCATGATAAAAAGCTATACGTATAAGGTACAATGGCTTGCAAAAGTATTCACCCCCGTTGGCATTTTTCCTATTTTTTGCCTTACAACCTGGAATTAAAATAGATTTTTGGGGTGTTTGTATCATTTGAGTTACACAACATGCCTACAGCTTTGAAGATGCAAAATATTTTTTCTTGTGAAACAAACCAGTTTCCCAGTCCCCGACGATGAAAAACATGGTGTTCTCGGGGTGATGAGAGGTTGGGTTTGCGCCAGACATAGCGTTTTCCTTGATGGCCAAAAAGCTCAATTTTACCAAGAGTACCATCTTCTATATGTTTGGGGAGTCTCCCACATGCCTTTTGGCGAACACCAAACGTGTTTGCTTATTTTTTTCTTTAAGCAATGGCTTTTTTCTGGCCACTCTTCCATAAAGCCCAGCTCTGTGGAGTGTACAGCTTAAAGAAGTCCTATGGACAGATACTCCGATCTCCGCTGTGGAGCTTTGCAGCTCCTTCAGGGTGATCTTTGGTCTCTTTGTTGCCTCTCTGATTAATGCCCCCCTTGCCTGGTCCATGAGTTTTGGTGGGCGGCCCTCTCTTGGCAGGTTTGTTGTGGTTTTTTGAAACAAGTAATTTTTTTCATTTCACTTCACCAATTTGGACTATTTTGTGTATGTCCATTACATGCAATCCAAATAAAAATCTATTTAAATTACAGGTTGTAATGCAACAAAATAGGGAAAACACCAAGGGGGTGAATACTTTTGCAAGGCACTGTAGCATTGCATTTGGTCAAACACAATTTTGCAATTTTTTTCCAAAAGTTTGCTAAGAGCTGGCAGGAAGCTTATAAGTCTGCTGTTAGAACCAGTAAAGGCTGCTTTACCACTCTTAGGTAGCTGAATTACTTTGGCTTCCCTCCAGGCCTGAGGACAAAGACTTTCCTCTAGGCTCAGATTAAAAATATGACAGATAGGAGTGGCTATAGAGTCAGCTACCATCCTCAGTAGCTTTCCTTCTAAGTTGTCAATGCCAGGAGGTTAGTCATAATTGATCGATAACAATACTTTTTCCACCTCTCCTAAGTAAGCCAGTCAGATGTGCAGCCGGACTTATTTGCCACTCCTTTTGCCCCATCTCTTTCAACCATAGTTTTTCAATTCCTCATCAATCCATGGAGCCTTAACAGTCCGTTTCTTAACAGGTGCATGTATATTAATAATTGGATGAAGAAATTTCATAAATTCATGAAGTGCAGCGTCTGGATGCTCTTCCTTAATCATATCAGACCAACAAATATTTTTTACATCATCCACATAAGAATCTCTTATACACTTTTTTAGGCCCAACTGTTGGGACTTTGGATATAGCCACTATATTGTGATCACTGCATCTAATGGGTATGGATATACAGCTTTAGAACAAAGTTCTACAGTATTAGTAAAAATGTGATCGATACATGTGGATGATCTTGTTCCTGTAGTGTTTGTAAACCCCCTGGTAGGTTGATTAATAACCTGAATCAGATTACAGGCACCGGTTACAGTAAGAAGCTTCCTCTTGAGCGGACAGCTTGATGAAAACCAGTCAATATTCAAGTCCCCAAGAAAGTAGACCTCTCTGTTTACATCACATACACTCTCAAGTAGAGGTCGACCGATTAATCGGAATGGCCGATTAATTAGGGCCGTTTTCAAGTTTTTATAACAATCGGTAATCGGTATTTTTGGATTGGCCGAATTAAAAAAAAATATATATATATTTTTTTACACCTTTATTTAACTATGCAAGTCAGTTAAGAACACATTCTTATTTACAATGACGGCCTAGGAAAGGTGGGTTAACTGCCTTGTTCAGGGGAAGAGCGACAGATTTTTACCTTGTCAGCTCGGGGATTCGTTTTTGCAACCTTCCAGTTACTAGTCCAACGCTCTAACCACCTGCCTTACATTGCACTCCACGAGGAGCCTGCGTGGCAGGCTGACTACCTGTTACGCGAGGGTAGCAAGAAGCCAAGGTAAGTTGCTAGCTAGTTTATCTAGTAATCGTGTCCTGTCTAGTTTATCGTGTCCTGCGTTGCATATAATCGATGCGGTGTCTGTTAATTTCTCATCGAATCACAGCCTACTTCGCCAAACGGGTGATGATTTAACAAGCGCATTTGCGAAAAAGCACTGTCGTTGCACCAATGTACCTAACCATAAACATCAATGCATTTCTTTAAAATCAATACACAAGTATCTATTTTTTAAACCTGCATATTTAGTTAATATTGCCTGCTAACATTAATTTCTTACTAGGGAAATTGTGTCACTTCTCTTGCGTTCTGTGAAAACAGTCAGGGTATATGCAGCAGGTTGGGCCGCCTGGCTCGATGCAAACTGTGTGAAGTCCATTTATTCCTAACAAAGACCGTAATTACTTTGCCAGAATTGTACATAATTATGACATAACATTGAAGGTTGTACAATGTAACAGCAATATTTAGATTTAGGGATGCCATCTGTTAGATAAAATATGTAACAGTTCCGTATTTCACTGAAAGAATAAATGTTTTGTTTTCGAAATGATAGTTTCCGGATTCGACCATATTAATGACCAAAGGCTCGTATTTCTGTGTGTTATTATGTTATAATTACGTCTATGATTTGATAGAGCAGTCTGACTGAGCGATGGTAGGCAGCAGCAGGCTCGTAAGCATTCATTCAAACAGCACTTTCGTGCATTAGCCAGCAGCTCTTCGCAATGCTTCAAGCGTTTGCGCTGTTTATCACTTCAAGCCTATCAACTCATTGCGCTGTTTATCACTTCAAGCCTATCAACTCCCGAGATTAGGCTGGTTGTCACGACTTCCGCCGAAGTCGATCCCTCTCCTTGTTCGGGCGGCGTTCGGCGGTCGGCATCACCGGCCTTCTAGCCATCGCCGATCCACTTTTCATTTTCCATTTGTTTTGTCTTGTCTTCCAACACACCTGGTTCCAATTCCATACTTATATGTTGTGTTTTCCCCATGTCCTTGTCCGGTATTGTTTATTTGTAATGCTTGTGCACGATATGCTGGTGTGTGACGGGTTTTACCCATTTATTATTGTACTGCTAATGGTGGTTTTATTTATTAAACTGCGCCGTTGTAAATCAGTTTTTGCTCTCCTGCGCCTTACTTCTCTGCTGCCAGTACGCACCCCTTACAGAATTCCGGACCAAACTTATGGAGTCAGCAGGAGCAGGTACCCCGGGTATAGGGGTAGAGGAGCGCGTCAGGGAGCACGCAGCAATGCTCCACCATCTCGGCACCGCCATGGACCGCGTTGTCCAGACAATGGACCGCTGGGAGAGACAGGGAGTTCTCCCAGCGCCTCCACCAGCACAACTGGGGTCTTCATCACGCGCCCCTCCTTCTCCTGGTCCCAGTGGGCTTCGTCTCTCCCTTCCCCAGAAATATGATGGGACGGCTGCGAACTGCCAGGGGTTCCTATTGCAGCTGGACTTATACCTGGCAACCGTCCACCCGGCTCCTTCGGGCCGTGAGAGGGTGTCCGCCCTCGTCTCGTGCCTCACCGGGAAAGCTCTGGAGTGGGCCAACGCCGTGTGGAGAGAGGGAGATGCGGCGTTGGACCAGTTTGAGGAGTTCACCCGCCATTTCCGGGCAGTCTTCAACCACCCGCCCGACCACCCACAGCGCCTCTTCCATCTGAGGCAGGGGACGAGCAGCGCCAATGATTTCGCCCTCGAGTTTCGGACCCTGGCTGCTGGCGCGGGATGGAACGACAGGGCCCTGATTGACCATTATCGTTGCAGTCTTCACGAGGACGTCCGTCGGGAGTTGGCCTGCAGAGACACCACCCTCACGTTCGACCAGCTGGTGGACCTGTCCATCCGGCTGGATAACCTGCTGGCTACCCGTGGACGTTCAGATCAGGGTCTGTTGGTTCCATCCCCTCGCACCGCTTCTCTGATACCCATGGAGCTGGGAGGGGCGGTGCGCAGGGAGACCGGAGGGGGTTCCAGCTCGTGCACCATCTGTGGCCGCAGAGGTCACACTGCCGGTCGGTGCCGGGTTGGTTCCTCTGGGTATCGAGGCAGCAGGCAGGGCACTCTGGCGCCACCCCAGGTGAGCCGGTACTATTCTCACCCAGAGCCCTCTGTTGCACATATGTTTGTGTATGTCACTTTCCCTGAGTTTTCCCCGCATTCCCAGCATAAGGCGCTTGTCGATTCAGGTGCGGCTGGGAATTTTATAGATAAATCGTTTGCCCATAGTTTAGGGATCCCCATTGTTCCCGTGGCTGTGCCCTTCCCGTTCACGCCTTAGATAGTCGACCATTAGGGTCAGGGTTGATTAGGGAGGCCACCGCTCCTCTGGGCATGGTGACGCAGGGGGGTCACACAGAGAGAATCAGTCTCTTCCTTATTGACTCTCCTGCGTTTCCCGTGGTGCTAGGTCTACCCTGGTTAGTTTGTCATGACCCCACTGCTTCTTGGTGTTAGTTGAGAATGATCTGTTAATTGAATGATTAGAATATTCCGCCCTGAAACATATAATTGTATGGAATTGATTAGAATGTATAAAATCATAATCAATAAATGTGTAGTCCTAGTCAGAATTAGGGTAAAGACAATATGTCTTTATGGTATTTTAAACACAGACTGTCTGAGCTTGGTGCCGACCTCACTAGAGATTTGGGAGAGAACGGGGAGTACGTCTCAAGGACAAGGTCACTAATCTCTGTCGGCTGGGTAGCAGGACATGTGTGTGCGTATGATTGTGTGTGTGTATGTGTGTGCGTATGGTTGTGTGAATGTGTGTGGGGGTGAGAAGTCAGTATAAAATTTATTGTTTTGTATTCTTGACTTTAGAACGTTCCCGTGAATAAACCTTTTTGACTATTTTAGCTGGGCCTCCGTCTGTTTCATTCGACCAGGATCTTACAAATTCTGGTTTGCAGACTGAGTAATATAATAAATCGGGTTATGAACCTGAGAACAAAATTCTCTTATCACTTGGCCACAGAGGGCTCTCACGGGGTGGTCGCAAGAGTGCTCGGGGAGGTGTCTCCACCGTACGCATTCCTCCCTGAATATGTCGATTTGGCTCTCGCCTTCTCCAAAAAGAAGGCGACTCAATTACCACCTTATCGACAGGGCGATTGTGCGATAGATCTCCTGGTAGATGCTGCACTTCCCAGGAGTCACGTGTATCCCCTCTCACAGGTGGAGACGGAGGCTATGGAACGATATGTCTCCGAATCCCTGCGTCAGGGGTATATTCGGTCCTCCACTTCACCCGCCTCCTCCAGTTTCTTTTTTGTGAAGAAGAAGGAGCGAGGTCTGCGCCCGTGTATTGACTATCGGAGTCTGAACCAGATCACTGTGAGGTATAGTTACCCACTACCGCTCATAGCCACAGCGATTGAATCAATGCACGGGGCGCGCTTCTTCCCCAAACTAGATCTCAGGAGCGCTTACAACCTGGTGTGTATCCGGGAGGGAGACGAGTGGAAGACGGCTTTCAGTACCACCTCAGGGCACTATGAGTATCTCGTCATGCCGTACGGGTTGATGAATGCGCCATCAGTCTTCCAAGCCTTTGTAGACAAGATTTTCAGGGACCTGCACAGGCAGGGTGTAGTGGTGTATATTGATGACATTCTGATATACTCCGCTACACGCGCCGAGCATGTGTCCCTGGTGCCCATGGAGCTTGGTCACCTGTTGGAGCATGACCTGTACGTCAAGGCTGAGAAATGCCTGTTCTTCCAACAGTCCTTCTCCTTCCTAGGGTATCACATTTCCACCTCAGGGGTGGAGATGGAGAGTGACCGCATTTCAGCCGTCCGTAATTGGCCGACTCCCACCACAGTAAAGGAGGTGCAGCGGTTCTTAGGGTTTGCCAACTACTACCGGAGGTGTATCTGGGGTTTTGGTCAGGTAGCGGCTCCCATTACATCACTGCTGAAGGGGGCCCGGTGCGTTTGCAGTGGTCAGCTGAGGCGGACAGGGCTTTTAGTCACCTGAGGGCTCTGTTTACCTTGGCTCTCGTGCTGGCCCATCCGGATCCCTCTTTGGTGTTCATAGTGGAGGTGGACGAGTCCGAGGCTGGGATAGGAGCCGTGCTCTCTCAGCGCTCGGGTACGCCTCCGAAGCTCCGCCCCTGTGCCTTCTTCTCGAAGAAGCTCAGCCCGGCGTAGCGAAACTATGATGTGGGGGACCGGGAGCTGTTGGCTGTCGTCAAGGCTTTGACGGCGTGGAGACATTGGCTTGAGGGGGCTAAACACCCTTTTCTCATCTGGACTGACCACCGCAGCTGGAGTACATCCGGGCAGCGAGGAGACTGAACCCTCGCCAGGCAAGGTGGGCCATGTTTTTCACCCGTTTTGTGTTCACCCTTTCCTACAGACCAGGCTCCCAGAACGCTAAGGCAGACGCATTGTCCCGGCTGTATGACACAGAGGAGCGGTACATGGATCCCACTCCTATATTTCCGCCATCTGCCTGGGGGCGCCGGTAGTGTGGGAGCTGGACACGGACATTGAGCAGGTGTTACGTGCAGAACCCGCTCCCGTCCAGTGTCCCGCTGGGCGTCTGTACGTCCTGTCTGCTATTCGTGACCGGTTGATCTATTGGGCCCACACATCACCCTCCTCTGGTCATCCTGGGATCGGTCGGACAGTGCGTTGTTTGAGCGGGAGGTACTGGTGGCCTACCTTGGCTAAGGACGTGAGGGTTTATGTTTTCTCCTGCTCGGTGTGCGCCCAGTGTAAGGCTCCTAGGCACCTGCCCAGATGGAAGTTACACCCCTTACCCGTTCCACAGTGGCCTTGGTCGCACCTGTTGGTGGATTTTCTTACTGATCTTTCCCCCTCACAGGGTAACACCGCGATCCTGGTCGTTGTGGATCGGTTCTCTAAGTCCTGTCGTCTCCTCCCTCTGCCCGGTCTCCCTACGGCCCTACAGACTGCGGAGGCCTTGTTTACGCACGTCTTCCGGCACTACGGGGTGCCTGAGGATATAGTGTCTGATCGAGGTCCCCAGTTCACGTCTAGGGTCTGGAAGGCATTCATGGAACGTCTGGGGGTCTCGATCAGCCTTACTTCAGGGTTTCACCCCGAGAGTAATGGGCAGGTGGAGAGAGTAAATCAGCATGTAGGCAGGTTTCTGCGGTCCTATTGCCAGGACCGGCCCGGGGGAGTGGGCGGCGTTCATGCCCTCTCGCTTCGCCACTCCTCCACTAACTTCTCTCTGTTCCAGTGTGTACTGGGGTACCAGCCGGTTCTGGTGCCTTGGCATCAGGGTCAGACCGAGGTTCCTGCGGTGGACGACTGGTTCAGGCGCGCGGAGGAGACATGGGAAGTTGTCCGTGTTCACCTTCAGCGGGCCGTGCTGCGACAAAAGGAGAACGCAGATCGCCACCGCAGTGAGGCCGGGTCTGGCTCTCGACCCGAAACCTGCCCCTCTGCCTGCCCTGCCGGAAGCTGGGTCCGCGGTTTGTGGGGCCATTCAAAGTCCTGAGGAGAGTGAACGAGGTTTGTTATAGGTTACAGCTTCCACCCGATTACCGTATTAACCCCTCGTTCCATGTGTCTCTGCTCAGGCCGGTGGTGGCTGGTCCGCTCCAGGAGTCTGAGGTGCGGGAGGTTCCTCCGCCCCCTCTGGACATTGAGGGGTTCCTGGCGTACTCCGTTCGCTCCATACTGGATTTGAGTCGGGCGAGGGGCCTTCAGTATCTCGTGGAGTGGGAGGGGTACGGTCCGGAGGAAAGGTGCTGGGTGCCAGTCGAGGACGTGTTGGACCCTTCTATGCTGCAGGAGTTCCACCGTCTTTGTCCGGATCGCCCTGCGCCTTGCCCTCCGGGTCGTCCCCGAGGCCAGTGTCGGCGCGCTGCTGGAGCCGCATGTCAAGGGGGGGGTACTGTCACAACTTCCGCCGAAGTCGGTCCCTCTCCTTGTTCGGGCAACGTTCGGCGGTCGGCGTCACCGGCCTTCTAGCCATCGCCGATCCACTTTTCATTTTCCATTTGTTTTGTCTTGTCTTCCCACACACCTGGTTCCAATTCCATAATTATATGTTGTGTATTTAACCCTCTGTTTTCCCCATGTCCTTGTCCGGTATTGTTTATTTGTAATGCTTGTGCACAAAATGCTGGTGTGTGACGGGTTTTACCCATTTATTATTGTACTGCTAACGGTGGTTTTATTTATTAGACTGCGCCGTTGTAAATCAGTTTTTGCTCTCCTGCGCCTGACTTCGCTGCCGCCAGTACGCACCCCTTGCACTGGTGTAACCGATGTGAAATGGCTAGCTAGTTTAGCAGGGTGCGCGCAAGTAGCGTTTCAAACGTCATTATCTGATAGGACTTACCCACTGCTATGAAGACCACCAGGACAGAAAGCCCTATCAAAATATTAGTCTTCATCTTCTTGTAGGAGGGTAGTGTTTGTTGTTTTCAATAGGAGTCGTAGGCTTAATCCCTAATGAATGAGTTTTCTCAAAAAGTGCTCACTTCGAGCAGGGCCCCCCTTCCAGCCGTGGGGTCAATCCCATTTTTTTTGTAATTTTTTTCGGGCGTGAGGCCTGCTGTTCTACATTTTGGGAACCACTGACTTAGAGCATGCTGAGGAAAGATCACTAATAAATATATGTGGGAAATTCCAGTTTCCTGCTAAGTGGGTGGTACATGATAGGAGACTTGATTATAGGCTACTATAATGAAGTGTAACAAGTTTTATCGTCTTCCATGAGGGTGCTAAGAGGACGTTAGTCGGAAAAGAAGAGGAAGGAATGCAGACAGTATTTATGTCAGATTGGAATGAGTTAAATTTGTTTAGTCTTTATTTTATTATTTGTTCAACCATTTCACACACACACACATAATGTAGTGTCTCGTAGTAGTAGATATATTTTTAAGTGTAGTATGTTTATTTATTGTACATAGAATACATAGAAATGTTATCTTTATAAAAGAGTACAGAGGGTAACATACTCAATGGGGAAAATAAAAACTTGCTAGATAATGATAATTGATAGTGACATGAGTGAGAATTTATGCCATTAAAAAGTACTTATGTCACACAGATAAGTTCCCAATATAAATACAGTGACATTGATTGAACTGTACATTACGATGCTGTAGTAGGATGTTGCTTAGCCTAGAGGTAAAATCAGTTTGAGTTGGTACTTGGAACTAAAGTTGAGGGAAAATAGCCTGAATAAACATTGCAGTCTTTCCCAGAATAAAACCAGTTTCAGTATATTGTGTTTTTTAAGAACTACAACACACTTCAATGGAAGCCGATGGAGGAGGTCCCCTTATTGTGAAGGGTTTGTTTAAGAAAAAGTGCTCCAGATGGCCACCAGGGCGGCACCAAGGGCCACAGTGAGAGGGAGTTGGATGGCTACGGCCCCATTGCACTGGTCGGTGGTGTTGCAGCAGGTCCTTGAGATGGTGTAGTCGGCTGTCAGGATGGTACCAATGGATGTGGTGTTGCACAAAGATGTGGCCATGCAACCCTTGCGCTTGAGATTCAGGAATTTAGTGACGTTGAACTCTGGAAGAAGGAAGAACAATCGTAATTACAGGTCGTTTTTGTTTGGGTAGCTCTTTATTTTACAGTACAAAAATGACTAGATATTAACAGAAATTACATTGTGAAATGGGAATGACACAATAATTGTCTAAGAATTACACAGTAATAACCTAGGAATTACACAGTTATAACTTTGGAATTACACAGTAACTCAATGAGCTATTTTTATTGTAGCGTTCTACTTGTACGAAAACACAGGGTCAGTACCTGCTTGTTCGGTGAAGCAGTTGGGCTCGGAGGTGCTACATACTGCAGTTGAACCAATAAAACAAAGGCTGGACAACCCCACAGTACATGTGTTGCACTTCAGG
Organism: Salvelinus alpinus; assembly: GCF_045679555.1. Taxonomy (NCBI): domain Eukaryota; kingdom Metazoa; phylum Chordata; class Actinopteri; order Salmoniformes; family Salmonidae; genus Salvelinus; species Salvelinus alpinus. The sequence goes on along the minus strand of NC_092114.1, from coordinate 43,425,271 downwards.
GACTCTGCTGTGAGATGGAATGAGAGAAAGATGGAGAGACAGAGAGCAACGAGGAGAGAGAAGAAAGAGGAGAGAAACAAATAAGATTGCTGTCCTTCATGACACTATATGTACAAACATACACATCATTTGTTTGTTTTTTCCTTTCTTTGTTCAGTCCAGCACAGAAATAAGAGTTGCAAGGCCACATAAATATTAGGTTAATACCTGTCAGTTTAATTAATGAATTGACGGACTCTATTTTGACTACTTTAAATTGTTGATTGCACAACCATACACCCAGAGTGAACCTATTCTTGGACTGAAAAGCACTTTTAGTGGAGTGTTGTCCTATAAAAGTTCCCATTTGGTGACGTCTGATAGTAGGCAGTGTGGTAAAGTATTTAAGAACAAATACTTGAAAGTACTATTTAAGTAGTTTTTTGGGGGTATCTGTACTTTAATTTACAATTTATATTTTTGACTTTGACTTTTAATTCAATACACTCCTGAAAAGAAAACAATGTACTTTTTACTCCATTAATTTTCCCTGACACCCAAAAGTATGCATTACATTTTGAATGCTTAGCAGGACAGGAAAATAGTCCAATTCACACACTAAATCAAGACAACATCCCTGGTCTTTCCTACAGGCCTCTGATCTGGCGGACTCACGAAACACAAATGTTTTTTTTGTAAATTATGTCTGAGTGTTGGAGTGTGCCCCTGACTATCCGTAAATATACCGAACAAAAATATAAATGCAACAATTATCAATTTCTAAGATTTTACTGAGTTACATTTCATATAAGGAAATCAGTCAATTCTATGGATTTCACATGCCTTGGCAGGGGCACAGCCATGGGTGGGCCTGGGAGGGCATAGGCCCACCCACTGAGGTGCCAGTCCCAGCCAATCAGAATGAGTTTTCCCCACAAAAGGGATTTATTACAGACAGAAATACTCCTCAGTTTCATCAGCTGTCCGTGTGGCTGGTCTCAAACGGTCCCGCAGGTGAAGAACCGGATGTGGATGTCCTGTGCTGGCGTGGTTACGGTCTGCGGTTGTGAGGCCGGTTGGACGTACTGCGAAATTCTCTAAAACGAGGTTGCAGGCGACTTATGGTAGAGAAATGAAAACGGAATTCTCTGGCAATTTAATTTAGGTTAACTGAAAAGCAATCTCTTCACTGGAACTCCAGTATTCTCCAACCTGCTTGAAGTTTGTTAACAAAAATGTATTTAAGGACCAAAAATCTGGTGGTTACCCACACCCATAGGCGGAAATCCCAGGGGGGACGGGGGGGACACGACCCCCCCATCCTGGGAAAAATATGATTTGTCCCCCCCAATATATCACTGTAAACATAACTATGTAATTTCAATAATATTAATAATACGCAATGAAAGCACTTGTGCTGATTATAGACACTTAATAGCGCGTCTTTAAGTTTCACAAGATTGCGACCCCCCCGCCCTTTGCCTCACAATGGTTTGATCCACTGCCAGTTCTTTAGCTGGCAAGGTAATAGAGGGCTCGTATCTACTGTCAGAAAGGCACTCAGTGTACGTAACTGACGTGAGGTTAATCCAGTCAATCGCGCTTTAGCAATGCATATATTTTTTTTATGTTGCAGGGTTCACACACTAGCTGAATTTGCAGAGCTAGCGCGCAAACTAAAGCAAACATTAACTATCAAGCTAGCTAGTACCTATTCCATTTATGTGGCGTCGTCAAAGATGGAATATTTGCTATCGTCAGTTTATTCCAAGATTAGCATGCAGCTGTAGTGCTTCAAAGTCCCTGTGATAAGGTTAGCGATAAACTGAAGTCCAAACTGAACAGAACTACACTCTCTTATACCATTGTCTTTAATATATTTAATGGTCTCGTTGCAAAAGCTAAATTGTCACTAGTGAATTTTTTATTTTTTTCACCTTTAACCAGGTAGCAAAGATTATAGCAAACACCACAGAAACGGAATTGGTGCTCGCTAGCTTTGCAAATTCAGCTATTGTTGGAAGCCTGCCAATATGAAACACTATGTTAAAATTTCAAAACGTTGCAGCATGTGTTGTGTAAATGTGTGTGCAGCTAGACCGGTCAGCCAGCCAGCCAGGTAGAAAAATGTCAGAAAAAAGTAAAAAGACGGACATCAGAGTATTTTTCAGTACACCAAAACGCAAAGTAAGAACTCTAGTAGCCTAATATCTCAAAGACCAGTTGGTAAAATGTTCATAAGAAAGAAGTGAAATGCTAATGGAAATGTTTCACAATGATGTCATTAGGCAGAGCAGGCAACAGATGGCACACAGACAGCAGAGCTGGGGACAGATATGCAGGGACAGACTGGCAGAGACAGGGAGTCTCAGGTAAGTTTGTTGAGTCTTTGTTTGGCAACATTATGAAAGGTTCTCAATTTTTTTGACTTGTAAAATAGGGACATAATTGGAAAATGCCATGAATACCCCCACTCTCAATTTAAACTGGTGACTGAACCAAGATTTGTTTAAGGCAATGCTATTGCTGTTGTGATTAATTGTGTAGTTTTGGGTACCGGTAGTTAGGAGTACAGCAAACACCTTATTTCTTTTCTAGGAGACAGACTGTGAGTCAGTGAGGGTGGTGAAAGGGAAAGAGCCAGGGAGAGAGACTTCAGAGGACAGTGTCACAGCCACGGCAGGACCAGGTGTCACCCTTGTTGCCAGCAGCACCAGTATAGGGGACAGTGGCACAGCATCGTCCAGTTACCTCAGTGATGACACAAAACCATATCAGCCACACCCACAATTTATAGAACCGCAAACTCTTGCAAACAGAGTGTTGACGTTTCAAGAGAGAGGAACACTGCACTGATAAGGAACATTGCTATAACTATTATTATTAGTAGTATTATAATGATTTAAACAAGTTGGGACAACCCTTCAGTTAACTACTGTACCTAACAATTATCCAGTAGTAGTGATTATGGTCCCTCAATATACATTTAACATATTACAACATAGTCTATGTGTTACAGCACTACTTTTGGTGTCCCCCTCAGGAATTGCTCCTGAGAAAATTTAATGTAATTGTCCCCTCCAAGGTTGATATCAGATTTTCGCCCCTGCCCACACCAATAGTGTTAGAGCAAAATGGTACTCAGCATCATCTGGATATGTGTACAAAAAAAATTCAACATTGCCTCTGCAATGCAATGCTGAAAGGCAAATGCAGCGTTCCATTGGAAATCAATGTACTTCTGATGTTCCAGAATGCAAATACACTGTCGGTGTGATCAAGGAGCCACTGTGAAATAGCAACATATTGCTGATCCCATTTCTCCAGTGGATGTGTCATAACATAGTCTACCTGAACACTTCTCCCTCGCTCAAATACAGCCGTGCCTATTCCCGAGATCATTGGCATGGGAAAATGCAAGTTCGCTGAGCAAATCTGAGTTATTGAGGATATTTATTTTCATCTGGATATTTTCTTCTTCAAATATAGCCTAATTTCGGATCTGGTCAATATTTTACATATTTTCAGACAGATCCGAGGTCAGTGGCCACCGGAGTATGAGTGGAGCTGAGCTGGAGCATAGCGAGGAATAGAGCATTCCCAATTTGACTGGAGCGCAGAGCAAGATTCCCAAAAGCTGGAGCGTCAGCCTTCTCTGCTCCAGTAGCGCACACTTCATGAGCTGAGGGAATACCCGGTCCAGCATGCATTTGAAGTCTACTTGTGTGCTGCTATAGCCCCTTGGTTTCGCTATTGTCATGGAGTTTCCTAAATATTTTCCTTGCTAAATCAAGGTTACTTACAAAAATGAGAACCAAGAGCAAGAGAGGGAGTGCGGTGATGTAGAGTCCAGAATCATTGTGGAATCTGAAAAGACACTTATTCCGAAAGCATGATGGTTTACTTACTACGTGCACATGCTAAAAGAAAGAAACCAGGTGGGTAGATAACTAAGAGTGTCATTGTAGCAAAGTATTTATTTACTAAAAATCAGATCTCTTCAACGTTACGTTCATTTTTGTTCTATTATCTATACAATAGGCGATAATTGATTTTGTCCCAATATTCACATGTTCAATGAGTTTTCCGTTTTGATTGCGTTATTTTGCCTAAAAACCTTTAGGCATACCTATTCTCTACTGTTAGCCTTCTCTCCAGGCACCATCGCATGAGCCTGATGCCACAGACCGGCCAAACTCGTGTATCTAAAATTGAATTTAAAAAATGAATTCAAACCCACTAATATGTCATTTTTCATTTAATTTGTACTTAATTCTAAGGAAATTCAAAGTTAATGTCCCTACCAGCCGATTGTGTCGCCGCACTCGCAAACGATTCACACTGTATTTATTTGTAGGCTATAGCTTTGAACAAAAATATAAATAATATAGACTAAATAATTCATTGCCATTCCTTCTTAGGCTCCCTGTCTGGATCTTGACCTATTTTGAGTGTTTATATGCTGTAGAATATGACATTTAGCTTATTTGAAATGATGTGCGCTTCTTCCATTCACGTTTTCATGTTTATTCAAATACTTTTCATTCAAATCCATATGGTTTGGTTTCAATACTTCAAAACCAAATGGTAGGTCCAGGTAGTCGCAAAAATAAATAGGTGTTGGTTAAATTGTGATTTTAATGAATGGAGCGAATTTGGAGTCGCAGTTTTATTCCTGTGAGCTAGGACCGGTTTTTAGCGGAGCGGTGGAAGGCAGGTTGGAAAGGATGTCCAGAGCCGTGCGCGAGCACCAACATGAGCGATAAGCGGGATTTCCGACTGCTCAACTCCACTCACATGCAAGCATGATCCATCCGAGCTTGACTTCCTACCCACCCATTCTTCATATCTCCAGTCTTCACATTCTTTGTCATGATCTCAAACAAATAATCAGTTAAAAACTGTTCATGATCTCGAACAAATAATCAGTTAAAAACTGTTGTGGACTTTAATGGTCATTTTTTCCAACACACACAAAAAAAGATTCTATGAGACCAGGCTGACACGTAACCTACAGTTCTTCATCATTCAGGTTTCCTTACATGCTTCTCTGGTGTAGCAGTTAAGAGTGGAGTTGTCACACACCATGTTCACACCATGTTCGTGGAAAAGAATGATGTCCCAAAGATTCCCACAATGCACTGCTTACAAGTCAATGACTGGGCTGTAGAACATGGATGAGAGGCAAGAGAAGTTGATGAATCATGTGCAGTACAACACAATACAATCCAAAACAAACAATGATACAGTAGATACTGTAGATAGGAACACCTGACTGAACATGTGCTTGTTGCTAATCACGAGTGGCATCAGGTTGAAGAATGCAAGAAGACAGAATGACTGTCTACCTATAACTCACTCAGTAATTCATGATAAAAAGCTATACGTATAAGGTACAATGGCTTGCAAAAGTATTCACCCCCGTTGGCATTTTTCCTATTTTTTGCCTTACAACCTGGAATTAAAATAGATTTTTGGGGTGTTTGTATCATTTGAGTTACACAACATGCCTACAGCTTTGAAGATGCAAAATATTTTTTCTTGTGAAACAAACCAGTTTCCCAGTCCCCGACGATGAAAAACATGGTGTTCTCGGGGTGATGAGAGGTTGGGTTTGCGCCAGACATAGCGTTTTCCTTGATGGCCAAAAAGCTCAATTTTACCAAGAGTACCATCTTCTATATGTTTGGGGAGTCTCCCACATGCCTTTTGGCGAACACCAAACGTGTTTGCTTATTTTTTTCTTTAAGCAATGGCTTTTTTCTGGCCACTCTTCCATAAAGCCCAGCTCTGTGGAGTGTACAGCTTAAAGAAGTCCTATGGACAGATACTCCGATCTCCGCTGTGGAGCTTTGCAGCTCCTTCAGGGTGATCTTTGGTCTCTTTGTTGCCTCTCTGATTAATGCCCCCCTTGCCTGGTCCATGAGTTTTGGTGGGCGGCCCTCTCTTGGCAGGTTTGTTGTGGTTTTTTGAAACAAGTAATTTTTTTCATTTCACTTCACCAATTTGGACTATTTTGTGTATGTCCATTACATGCAATCCAAATAAAAATCAATTTAAATTACAGGTTGTAATGCAACAAAATAGGGAAAACACCAAGGGGGTGAATACTTTTGCAAGGCACTGTAGCATTGCATTTGGTCAAACACAATTTTGCAATTTTTTTCCAAAAGTTTGCTAAGAGCTGGCAGGAAGCTTATAAGTCTGCTGTTAGAACCAGTAAAGGCTGCTTTACCACTCTTAGGTAGCTGAATTACTTTGGCTTCCCTCCAGGCCTGAGGACAAAGACTTTCCTCTAGGCTCAGATTAAAAATATGACAGATAGGAGTGGCTATAGAGTCAGCTACCATCCTCAGTAGCTTTCCTTCTAAGTTGTCAATGCCAGGAGGTTAGTCATAATTGATCGATAACAATACTTTTTCCACCTCTCCTAAGTAAGCCAGTCAGATGTGCAGCCGGACTTATTTGCCACTCCTTTTGCCCCATCTCTTTCAACCATAGTTTTTCAATTCCTCATCAATCCATGGAGCCTTAACAGTCCGTTTCTTAACAGGTGCATGTATATTAATAATTGGATGAAGAAATTTCATAAATTCATGAAGTGCAGCGTCTGGATGCTCTTCCTTAATCATATCAGACCAACAAATATTTTTTACATCATCCACATAAGAATCTCTTATACACTTTTTTAGGCCCAACTGTTGGGACTTTGGATATAGCCACTATATTGTGATCACTGCATCTAATGGGTATGGATATACAGCTTTAGAACAAAGTTCTACAGTATTAGTAAAAATGTGATCGATACATGTGGATGATCTTGTTCCTGTAGTGTTTGTAAACCCCCTGGTAGGTTGATTAATAACCTGAATCAGATTACAGGCACCGGTTACAGTAAGAAGCTTCCTCTTGAGCGGACAGCTTGATGAAAACCAGTCAATATTCAAGTCCCCAAGAAAGTAGACCTCTCTGTTTACATCACATACACTCTCAAGTAGAGGTCGACCGATTAATCGGAATGGCCGATTAATTAGGGCCGTTTTCAAGTTTTTATAACAATCGGTAATCGGTATTTTTGGATTGGCCGAATTAAAAAAAAATATATATATATTTTTTTACACCTTTATTTAACTATGCAAGTCAGTTAAGAACACATTCTTATTTACAATGACGGCCTAGGAAAGGTGGGTTAACTGCCTTGTTCAGGGGAAGAGCGACAGATTTTTACCTTGTCAGCTCGGGGATTCGTTTTTGCAACCTTCCAGTTACTAGTCCAACGCTCTAACCACCTGCCTTACATTGCACTCCACGAGGAGCCTGCGTGGCAGGCTGACTACCTGTTACGCGAGGGTAGCAAGAAGCCAAGGTAAGTTGCTAGCTAGTTTATCTAGTAATCGTGTCCTGTCTAGTTTATCGTGTCCTGCGTTGCATATAATCGATGCGGTGTCTGTTAATTTCTCATCGAATCACAGCCTACTTCGCCAAACGGGTGATGATTTAACAAGCGCATTTGCGAAAAAGCACTGTCGTTGCACCAATGTACCTAACCATAAACATCAATGCATTTCTTTAAAATCAATACACAAGTATCTATTTTTTAAACCTGCATATTTAGTTAATATTGCCTGCTAACATTAATTTCTTACTAGGGAAATTGTGTCACTTCTCTTGCGTTCTGTGAAAACAGTCAGGGTATATGCAGCAGGTTGGGCCGCCTGGCTCGATGCAAACTGTGTGAAGTCCATTTATTCCTAACAAAGACCGTAATTACTTTGCCAGAATTGTACATAATTATGACATAACATTGAAGGTTGTACAATGTAACAGCAATATTTAGATTTAGGGATGCCATCTGTTAGATAAAATATGTAACAGTTCCGTATTTCACTGAAAGAATAAATGTTTTGTTTTCGAAATGATAGTTTCCGGATTCGACCATATTAATGACCAAAGGCTCGTATTTCTGTGTGTTATTATGTTATAATTACGTCTATGATTTGATAGAGCAGTCTGACTGAGCGATGGTAGGCAGCAGCAGGCTCGTAAGCATTCATTCAAACAGCACTTTCGTGCATTAGCCAGCAGCTCTTCGCAATGCTTCAAGCGTTTGCGCTGTTTATCACTTCAAGCCTATCGACTCATTGCGCTGTTTATCACTTCAAGCCTATCAACTCCCGAGATTAGGCTGGTTGTCACGACTTCCGCTGAAGTCGATCCCTCTCCTTGTTCGGGCGGCGTTCGGCGGTCGGCATCACCGGCCTTCTAGCCATCGCCGATCCACTTTTCATTTTCCATTTGTTTTGTCTTGTCTTCCAACACACCTGGTTCCAATTCCATACTTATATGTTGTGTTTTCCCCATGTCCTTGTCCGGTATTGTTTATTTGTAATGCTTGTGCACGATATGCTGGTGTGTGACGGGTTTTACCCATTTATTATTGTACTGCTAATGGTGGTTTTATTTATTAAACTGCGCCGTTGTAAATCAGTTTTTGCTCTCCTGCGCCTTACTTCTCTGCTGCCAGTACGCACCCCTTACAGAATTCCGGACCAAACTTATGGAGTCAGCAGGAGCAGGTACCCCGGGTATAGGGGTAGAGGAGCGCGTCAGGGAGCACGCAGCAATGCTCCACCATCTCGGCACCGTCATGGACCGCGTTGTCCAGACAATGGACCGCTGGGAGAGACAGGGAGTTCTCCCAGCGCCTCCACCAGCACAACTGGGGTCTTCATCACGCGCCCCTCCTTCTCCTGGTCCCAGTGGGCTTCGTCTCTCCCTTCCCCAGAAATATGATGGGACGGCTGCGAACTGCCAGGGGTTCCTATTGCAGCTGGACTTATACCTGGCAACCGTCCACCCGGCTCCTTCGGGCCGTGAGAGGGTGTCCGCCCTCGTCTCGTGCCTCACCGGGAAAGCTCTGGAGTGGGCCAACGCCGTGTGGAGAGAGGGAGATGCGGCGTTGGACCAGTTTGAGGAGTTCACCCGCCATTTCCGGGCAGTCTTCAACCACCCGCCCGACCACCCACAGCGCCTCTTCCATCTGAGGCAGGGGACGAGCAGCGCCAATGATTTCGCCCTCGAGTTTCGGACCCTGGCTGCTGGCGCGGGATGGAACGACAGGGCCCTGATTGACCATTATCGTTGCAGTCTTCACGAGGACGTCCGTCGGGAGTTGGCCTGCAGAGACACCACCCTCACGTTCGACCAGCTGGTGGACCTGTCCATCCGGCTGGATAACCTGCTGGCTACCCGTGGACGTTCAGATCAGGGTCTGTTGGTTCCATCCCCTCGCACCGCTTCTCTGATACCCATGGAGCTGGGAGGGGCGGTGCGCAGGGAGACCGGAGGGGGTTCCAGCTCGTGCACCATCTGTGGCCGCAGAGGTCACACTGCCGGTCGGTGCCGGGTTGGTTCCTCTGGGTATCGAGGCAGCAGGCAGGGCACTCTGGCGCCACCCCAGGTGAGCCGGTACTATTCTCACCCAGAGCCCTCTGTTGCACATATGTTTGTGTATGTCACTTTCCCTGAGTTTTCCCCGCATTCCCAGCATAAGGCGCTTGTCGATTCAGGTGCGGCTGGGAATTTTATAGATAAATCGTTTGCCCATAGTTTAGGGATCCCCATTGTTCCCGTGGCTGTGCCCTTCCCGTTCACGCCTTAGATAGTCGACCATTAGGGTCAGGGTTGATTAGGGAGGCCACCGCTCCTCTGGGCATGGTGACGCAGGGGGGTCACACAGAGAGAATCAGTCTCTTCCTTATTGACTCTCCTGCGTTTCCCGTGGTGCTAGGTCTACCCTGGTTAGTTTGTCATGACCCCACTGCTTCTTGGTGTTAGTTGAGAATGATCTGTTAATTGAATGATTAGAATATTCCGCCCTGAAACATATAATTGTATGGAATTGATTAGAATGTATAAAATCATAATCAATAAATGTGTAGTCCTAGTCAGAATTAGGGTAAAGACAATATGTCTTTATGGTATTTTAAACACAGACTGTCTGAGCTTGGTGCCGACCTCACTAGAGATTTGGGAGAGAACGGGGAGTACGTCTCAAGGACAAGGTCACTAATCTCTGTCGGCTGGGTAGCAGGACATGTGTGTGCGTATGATTGTGTGTGTGTATGTGTGTGCGTATGGTTGTGTGAATGTGTGTGGGGGTGAGAAGTCAGTATAAAATTTATTGTTTTGTATTCTTGACTTTAGAACGTTCCCGTGAATAAACCTTTTTGACTATTTTAGCTGGGCCTCCGTCTGTTTCATTCGACCAGGATCTTACAAATTCTGGTTTGCAGACTGAGTAATATAATAAATCGGGTTATGAACCTGAGAACAAAATTCTCTTATCACTTGGCCACAGAGGGCTCTCACGGGGTGGTCGCAAGAGTGCTCGGGGAGGTGTCTCCACCGTACGCATTCCTCCCTGAATATGTCGATTTGGCTCTCGCCTTCTCCAAAAAGAAGGCGACTCAATTACCACCTTATCGACAGGGCGATTGTGCGATAGATCTCCTGGTAGATGCTGCACTTCCCAGGAGTCACGTGTATCCCCTCTCACAGGTGGAGACGGAGGCTATGGAACGATATGTCTCCGAATCCCTGCGTCAGGGGTATATTCGGTCCTCCACTTCACCCGCCTCCTCCAGTTTCTTTTTTGTGAAGAAGAAGGAGCGAGGTCTGCGCCCGTGTATTGACTATCGGAGTCTGAACCAGATCACTGTGAGGTATAGTTACCCACTACCGCTCATAGCCACAGCGATTGAATCAATGCACGGGGCGCGCTTCTTCCCCAAACTAGATCTCAGGAGCGCTTACAACCTGGTGTGTATCCGGGAGGGAGACGAGTGGAAGACGGCTTTCAGTACCACCTCAGGGCACTATGAGTATCTCGTCATGCCGTACGGGTTGATGAATGCGCCATCAGTCTTCCAAGCCTTTGTAGACAAGATTTTCAGGGACCTGCACAGGCAGGGTGTAGTGGTGTATATTGATGACATTCTGATATACTCCGCTACACGCGCCGAGCATGTGTCCCTGGTGCCCATGGAGCTTGGTCACCTGTTGGAGCATGACCTGTACGTCAAGGCTGAGAAATGCCTGTTCTTCCAACAGTCCTTCTCCTTCCTAGGGTATCACATTTCCACCTCAGGGGTGGAGATGGAGAGTGACCGCATTTCAGCCGTCCGTAATTGGCCGACTCCCACCACAGTAAAGGAGGTGCAGCGGTTCTTAGGGTTTGCCAACTACTACCGGAGGTGTATCTGGGGTTTTGGTCAGGTAGCGGCTCCCATTACATCACTGCTGAAGGGGGCCCGGTGCGTTTGCAGTGGTCAGCTGAGGCGGACAGGGCTTTTAGTCACCTGAGGGCTCTGTTTACCTTGGCTCTCGTGCTGGCCCATCCGGATCCCTCTTTGGTGTTCATAGTGGAGGTGGACGCGTCCGAGGCTGGGATAGGAGCCGTGCTCTCTCAGCGCTCGGGTACGCCTCCGAAGCTCCGCCCCTGTGCCTTCTTCTCGAAGAAGCTCAGCCCGGCGTAGCGAAACTATGATGTGGGGGACCGGGAGCTGTTGGCTGTCGTCAAGGCTTTGACGGCGTGGAGACATTGGCTTGAGGGGGCTAAACACCCTTTTCTCATCTGGACTGACCACCGCAGCTGGAGTACATCCGGGCAGCGAGGAGACTGAACCCTCGCCAGGCAAGGTGGGCCATGTTTTTCACCCGTTTTGTGTTCACCCTTTCCTACAGACCAGGCTCCCAGAACGCTAAGGCAGACGCATTGTCCCGGCTGTATGACACAGAGGAGCGGTACATGGATCCCACTCCTATATTTCCGCCATCTGCCTGGGGGCGCCGGTAGTGTGGGAGCTGGACACGGACATTGAGCAGGTGTTACGTGCAGAACCCGCTCCCGTCCAGTGTCCCGCTGGGCGTCTGTACGTCCTGTCTGCTATTCGTGACCGGTTGATCTATTGGGCCCACACATCACCCTCCTCTGGTCATCCTGGGATCGGTCGGACAGTGCGTTGTTTGAGCGGGAGGTACTGGTGGCCTACCTTGGCTAAGGACGTGAGGGTTTATGTTTTCTCCTGCTCGGTGTGCGCCCAGTGTAAGGCTCCTAGGCACCTGCCCAGATGGAAGTTACACCCCTTACCCGTTCCACAGTGGCCTTGGTCGCACCTGTTGGTGGATTTTCTTACTGATCTTTCCCCCTCACAGGGTAACACCGCGATCCTGGTCGTTGTGGATCGGTTCTCTAAGTCCTGTCGTCTCCTCCCTCTGCCCGGTCTCCCTACGGCCCTACAGACTGCGGAGGCCTTGTTTACGCACGTCTTCCGGCACTACGGGGTGCCTGAGGATATAGTGTCTGATCGAGGTCCCCAGTTCACGTCTAGGGTCTGGAAGGCATTCATGGAACGTCTGGGGGTCTCGATCAGCCTTACTTCAGGGTTTCACCCCGAGAGTAATGGGCAGGTGGAGAGAGTAAATCAGCATGTAGGCAGGTTTCTGCGGTCCTATTGCCAGGACCGGCCCGGGGGAGTGGGCGGCGTTCATGCCCTCTCGCTTCGCCACTCCTCCACTAACTTCTCTCTGTTCCAGTGTGTACTGGGGTACCAGCCGGTTCTGGTGCCTTGGCATCAGGGTCAGACCGAGGTTCCTGCGGTGGACGACTGGTTCAGGCGCGCGGAGGAGACATGGGAAGTTGTCCGTGTTCACCTTCAGCGGGCCGTGCTGCGACAAAAGGAGAACGCAGATCGCCACCGCAGTGAGGCCGGGTCTGGCTCTCGACCCGAAACCTGCCCCTCTGCCTGCCCTGCCGGAAGCTGGGTCCGCGGTTTGTGGGGCCATTCAAAGTCCTGAGGAGAGTGAACGAGGTTTGTTATAGGTTACAGCTTCCACCCGATTACCGTATTAACCCCTCGTTCCATGTGTCTCTGCTCAGGCCGGTGGTGGCTGGTCCGCTCCAGGAGTCTGAGGTGCGGGAGGTTCCTCCGCCCCCTCTGGACATTGAGGGGTTCCTGGCGTACTCCGTTCGCTCCATACTGGATTTGAGTCGGGCGAGGGGCCTTCAGTATCTCGTGGAGTGGGAGGGGTACGGTCCGGAGGAAAGGTGCTGGGTGCCAGTCGAGGACGTGTTGGACCCTTCTATGCTGCAGGAGTTCCACCGTCTTTGTCCGGATCGCCCTGCGCCTTGCCCTCCGGGTCGTCCCCGAGGCCAGTGTCGGCGCGCTGCTGGAGCCGCATGTCAAGGGGGGGGTACTGTCACAACTTCCGCCGAAGTCGGTCCCTCTCCTTGTTCGGGCAACGTTCGGCGGTCGGCGTCACCGGCCTTCTAGCCATCGCCGATCCACTTTTCATTTTCCATTTGTTTTGTCTTGTCTTCCCACACACCTGGTTCCAATTCCATAATTATATGTTGTGTATTTAACCCTCTGTTTTCCCCATGTCCTTGTCCGGTATTGTTTATTTGTAATGCTTGTGCACAAAATGCTGGTGTGTGACGGGTTTTACCCATTTATTATTGTACTGCTAACGGTGGTTTTATTTATTAGACTGCGCCGTTGTAAATCAGTTTTTGCTCTCCTGCGCCTGACTTCGCTGCCGCCAGTACGCACCCCTTGCACTGGTGTAACCGATGTGAAATGGCTAGCTAGTTTAGCAGGGTGCGCGCAAGTAGCGTTTCAAACGTCATTATCTGATAGGACTTACCCACTGCTATGAAGACCACCAGGACAGAAAGCCCTATCAAAATATTAGTCTTCATCTTCTTGTAGGAGGGTAGTGTTTGTTGTTTTCAATAGGAGTCGTAGGCTTAATCCCTAATGAATGAGTTTTCTCAAAAAGTGCTCACTTCGAGCAGGGCCCCCCTTCCAGCCGTGGGGTCAATCCCATTTTTTTTGTAATTTTTTTCGGGCGTGAGGCCTGCTGTTCTACATTTTGGGAACCACTGACTTAGAGCATGCTGAGGAAAGATCACTAATAAATATATGTGGGAAATTCCAGTTTCCTGCTAAGTGGGTGGTACATGATAGGAGACTTGATTATAGGCTACTATAATGAAGTGTAACAAGTTTTATCGTCTTCCATGAGGGTGCTAAGAGGACGTTAGTCGGAAAAGAAGAGGAAGGAATGCAGACAGTATTTATGTCAGATTGGAATGAGTTAAATTTGTTTAGTCTTTATTTTATTATTTGTTCAACCATTTCACACACACACACATAATGTAGTGTCTCGTAGTAGTAGATATATTTTTAAGTGTAGTATGTTTATTTATTGTACATAGAATACATAGAAATGTTATCTTTATAAAAGAGTACAGAGGGTAACATACTCAATGGGGAAAATAAAAACTTGCTAGATAATGATAATTGATAGTGACATGAGTGAGAATTTATGCCATTAAAAAGTACTTATGTCACACAGATAAGTTCCCAATATAAATACAGTGACATTGATTGAACTGTACATTACGATGCTGTAGTAGGATGTTGCTTAGCCTAGAGGTAAAATCAGTTTGAGTTGGTACTTGGAACTAAAGTTGAGGGAAAATAGCCTGAATAAACATTGCAGTCTTTCCCAGAATAAAACCAGTTTCAGTATATTGTGTTTTTTAAGAACTACAACACACTTCAATGGAAGCCGATGGAGGAGGTCCCCTTATTGTGAAGGGTTTGTTTAAGAAAAAGTGCTCCAGATGGCCACCAGGGCGGCACCAAGGGCCACAGTGAGAGGGAGTTGGATGGCTACGGCCCCATTGCACTGGTCGGTGGTGTTGCAGCAGGTCCTTGAGATGGTGTAGTCGGCTGTCAGGATGGTACCAATGGATGTGGTGTTGCACAAAGATGTGGCCATGCAACCCTTGCGCTTGAGATTCAGGAATTTAGTGACGTTGAACTCTGGAAGAAGGAAGAACAATCGTAATTACAGGTCGTTTTTGTTTGGGTAGCTCTTTATTTTACAGTACAAAAATGACTAGATATTAACAGAAATTACATTGTGAAATGGGAATGACACAATAATTGTCTAAGAATTACACAGTAATAACCTAGGAATTACACAGTTATAACTTTGGAATTACACAGTAACTCAATGAGCTATTTTTATTGTAGCGTTCTACTTGTACGAAAACACAGGGTCAGTACCTGCTTGTTCGGTGAAGCAGTTGGGCTCGGAGGTGCTACATACTGCAGTTGAACCAATAAAACAAAGGCTGGACAACCCCACAGTACATGTGTTGCACTTCAGGGACTCTGCTGTGAGATGGAATGAGAGAAAGATGGAGAGACAGAGAGCAACGAGGAGAGAGAAGAAAGAGGAGAGAAACAAATAAGATTGCTGTCCTTCATGACACTATATGTACAAACATACACATCATTTGTTTGTTTTTTCCTTTCTTTGTTCAGTCCAGCACAGAAATAAGAGTTGCAAGGCCACATAAATATTAGGTTAATACCTGTCAGTTTAATTAATGAATTGACGGACTCTATTTTGACTACTTTAAATTGTTGATTGCACAACCATACACCCAGAGTGAACCTATTCTTGGACTGAAAAGCACTTTTAGTGGAGTGTTGTCCTATAAAAGTTCCCATTTGGTGACGTCTGATAGTAGGCAGTGTGGTAAAGTATTTAAGAACAAATACTTGAAAGTACTATTTAAGTAGGTTTTTGGGGGTATCTGTACTTTAATTTACAATTTATATTTTTGACTTTGACTTTTAATTCAATACACTCCTGAAAAGAAAACAATGTACTTTTTACTCCATTAATTTTCCCTGACACCCAAAAGTATGCATTACATTTTGAATGCTTAGCAGGACAGGAAAATAGTCCAATTCACACACTAAATCAAGACAACATCCCTGGTCTTTCCTACAGGCCTCTGATCTGGCGGACTTACGAAACACAAATGTTTTTTTTGTAAATTATGTCTGAGTGTTGGAGTGTGCCCCTGACTATCCGTAAATATACCGAACAAAAATATAAATGCAACAATTATCAATTTCTAAGATTTTACTGAGTTACATTTCATATAAGGAAATCAGTCAATTCTATGGATTTCACATGCCTTGGCAGGGGCACAGCCATGGGTGGGCCTGGGAGGGCATAGGCCCACCCACTGAGGTGCCAGTCCCAGCCAATCAGAATGAGTTTTCCCCACAAAAGGGATTTATTACAGACAGAAATACTCCTCAGTTTCATCAGCTGTCCGTGTGGCTGGTCTCAAACGGTCCCGCAGGTGAAGAACCGGATGTGGATGTCCTGTGCTGGCGTGGTTACGGTCTGCGGTTGTGAGGCCGGTTGGACGTACTGCGAAATTCTCTAAAACGAGGTTGCAGGCGACTTATGGTAGAGAAATGAAAACGGAATTCTCTGGCAATTTAATTTAGGTTAACTGAAAAGCAATCTCTTCACTGGAACTCCAGTATTCTCCAACCTGCTTGAAGTTTGTTAACAAAAATGTATTTAAGGACCAAAAATCTGGTGGTTACCCACACCCATAGGCGGAAATCCCAGGGGGGACGGGGGGGACACGACCCCCCCATCCTGGGAAAAATATGATTTGTCCCCCCCAATATATCACTGTAAACATAACTATGTAATTTCAATAATATTAATAATACGCAATGAAAGCACTTGTGCTGATTATAGACACTTAATAGCGCGTTTTTAAGTTTCACAAGATTGCGACCCCCCCGCCCTTTGCCTCACAATGGTTTGATCCACTGCCAGTTCTTTAGCTGGCAAGGTAATAGAGGGCTCGTATCTACTGTCAGAAAGGCACTCAGTGTACGTAACTGACGTGAGGTTAATCCAGTCAATCGCGCTTTAGCAATGTATATATTTTTTTTATGTTGCAGGGTTCACACACTAGCTGAATTTGCAGAGCTAGCGCGCAAACTAAAGCAAACATTAACTATCAAGCTAGCTAGTACCTATTCCATTTATGTGGCGTCGTCAAAGATGGAATATTTGCTATCGTCAGTTTATTCCAAGATTAGCATGCAGCTGTAGTGCTTCAAAGTCCCTGTGATAAGGTTAGCGATAAACTGAAGTCCAAACTGAACAGAACTACACTCTCTTATACCATTGTCTTTAATATATTTAATGGTCTCGTTGCAAAAGCTAAATTGTCACTAGTGAATTTTTTATTTTTTTCACCTTTAACCAGGTAGCAAAGATTATAGCAAACACCACAGAAACGGAATTGGTGCTCGCTAGCTTTGCAAATTCAGCTATTGTTGGAAGCCTGCCAATATGAAACAAACTATGTTAAAATTTCAAAACGTTGCAGCATGTGTTGTGTAAATGTGTGTGCAGCTAGACCGGTCAGCCAGCCAGCCAGGTAGAAAAATGTCAGAAAAAAGTAAAAAGACGGACATCAGAGTATTTTTCAGTACACCAAAACGCAAAGTAAGAACTCTAGTAGCCTAATATCTCAAAGACCAGTTGGTAAAATGTTCATAAGAAAGAAGTGAAATGCTAATGGAAATGTTTCACAATGATGTCATTAGGCAGAGCAGGCAACAGATGGCACACAGACAGCAGAGCTGGGGACAGATATGCAGGGACAGACTGGCAGAGACAGGGAGTCTCAGGTAAGTTTGTTGAGTCTTTGTTTGGCAACATTATGAAAGGTTCTCAATTTTTTTGACTTGTAAAATAGGGACATAATTGGAAAATGCCATGAATACCCCACTCTCAATTTAAACTGGTGACTGAACCAAGATTTGTTTAAGGCAATGGTATTGCTGTTGTGATTAATTGTGTAGTTTTGGGTACCGGTAGTTAGGAGTACAGCAAACACCTTATTTCTTTTCTAGGAGACAGACTGTGAGTCAGTGAGGGTGGTGAAAGGGAAAGAGCCAAGGAGAGAGACTTCAGAGGACAGTGTCACAGCCACGGCAGGACCAGGTGTCACCCTTGTTGCCAGCAGCACCAGTATAGGGGACAGTGGCACAGCATCGTCCAGTTACCTCAGTGATGACACAAAACCATATCAGCCACACCCACAATTTATAGAACCGCAAACTCTTGCAAACAGAGTGTTGACGTTTCAAGAGAGAGGAACACTGCACTGATAAGGAACATTGCTATAACTATTATTATTAGTAGTATTATAATGATTTAAACAAGTTGGGACAACCCTTCAGTTAACTACTGTACCTAACAATTATCCAGTAGTAGTGATTATGGTCCCTCAATATACATTTAACATATTACAACATAGTCTATGTGTTACAGCACTACTTTTGGTGTCCCCCTCAGGAATTGCTCCTGAGAAAATTTAATGTAATTGTCCCCTCCAAGGTTGATATCAGATTTTCGCCCCTGCCCACACCAATAGTGTTAGAGCAAAATGGTACTCAGCATCATCTGGATATGTGTACAAAAAAAATTCAACATTGCCTCTGCAATGCAATGCTGAAAGGCAAATGCAGCGTTCCATTGGAAATCAATGTACTTCTGATGTTCCAGAATGCAAATACACTGTCGGTGTGATCAAGGAGCCACTGTGAAATAGCAACATATTGCTGATCCCATTTCTCCAGTGGATGTGTCATAACATAGTCTACCTGAACACTTCTCCCTCGCTCAAATACAGCCGTGCCTATTCCCGAGATCATTGGCATGGGAAAATGCAAGTTCGCTGAGCAAATCTGAGTTATTGAGGATATTTATTTTCATCTGGATATTTTCTTCTTCAAATATAGCCTAATTTCGGATCTGGTCAATATTTTACATATTTTCAGACAGATCCGAGGTCAGTGGCCACCGGAGTATGAGTGGAGCTGAGCTGGAGCATAGCGAGGAATAGAGCATTCCCAATTTGACTGGAGCGCAGAGCAAGATTCCCAAAAGCTGGAGCGTCAGCCTTCTCTGCTCCAGTAGCGCACACTTCATGAGCTGAGGGAATACCCGGTCCAGCATGCATTTGAAGTCTACTTGTGTGCTGCTATAGCCCCTTGGTTTCGCTATTGTCATGGAGTTTCCTAAATATTTTCCTTGCTAAATCAAGGTTACTTACAAAAATGAGAACCAAGAGCAAGAGAGGGAGTGCGGTGATGTAGAGTCCAGAATCATTGTGGAATCTGAAAAGACACTTATTCCGAAAGCATGATGGTTTACTTACTACGTGCACATGCTAAAAGAAAGAAACCAGGTGGGTAGATAACTAAGAGTGTCATTGTAGCAAAGTATTTATTTACTAAAAATCAGATCTCTTCAACTTTACGTTCATTTTTGTTCTATTATCTATACAATAGGCGATAATTGATTTTGTCCCAATATTCACATGTTCAATGAGTTTTCCGTTTTGATTGCGTTATTTTGCCTAAAAACCTTTAGGCATACCTATTCTCTACTGTTAGCCTTCTCTCCAGGCACCATCGCATGAGCCTGATGCCACAGACCGGCCAAACTCGTGTATCTAAAATTGAATTTAAAAAATGAATTCAAACCCACTAATATGTCATTTTTCATTTAATTTGTACTTAATTCTAAGGAAATTCAAAGTTAATGTCCCTACCAGCCGATTGTGTCGCCGCACTCGCAAACGATTCACACTGTATTTATTTGTAGGCTATAGCTTTGAACAAAAATATAAATAATATAGACTAAATAATTCATTGCCATTCCTTCTTAGGCTCCCTGTCTGGATCTTGACCTATTTTGAGTGTTTATATGCTGTAGAATATGACATTTAGCTTATTTGAAATGATGTGCGCTTCTTCCATTCACGTTTTCATGTTTATTCAAATACTTTTCATTCAAATCCATATGGTTTGGTTTCAATACTTCAAAACCAAATGGTAGGTCCAGGTAGTCGCAAAAATAAATAGGTGTTGGTTAAATTGTGATTTTAATGAATGGAGCGAATTTGGAGTCGCAGTTTTATTTCTGTGAGCTAGGACCGGTTTTTAGCGGAGCGGTGGAAGGCAGGTTGGAAAGGATGTCCAGAGCCGTGCGCGAGCACCAACATGAGCGATAAGCGGGATTTCCGACTGCTCAACTCCACTCACATGCAAGCATGATCCATCCGAGCTTGACTTCCTACCCACCCATTCTTCATATCTCCAGTCTTCACATTCTTTGTCATGATCTCAAACAAATAATCAGTTAAAAACTGTTCATGATCTCGAACAAATAATCAGTTAAAAACTGTTGTGGACTTTAATGGTCATTTTTTCCAACACACACAAAAAAAGTATTTTTAGAACAAGCCCCAATTTGTCCAATGAATAATAATAATAACCTGCCCAGAGAGAATAAAACCAACTTACCGACAGCAAAGAGTCCCACCAGCACCACACATCCCAACATGAATTTGTTCATCTTGATCCAAGTAGATGGAAAAATATCAAAGTTCAATAGTGAGTATTGGAATAATGCAACTCAAATAATCCAGAGTCCAAATTGCAACTTAATGAAGTGTAGAGCTGTGTAGAATGAGGAGCACCAACTTGGACACCCACTTATATGCTGAGGGTGTGATGCTGATGGAGATGATGGAAACATGAAGGTAACAGGGTGTGACATGTGCAACAGGGTCATGTGACACCTGTAAGTGGACAAATTGAGATGTTGATGAGTAGTATGAGAGGAATGGCTGATGTGGGTGGAGAAAAGGTTAACGGGTGCTTACAGATCAATGGCAGGGTAGAGAATCAAACAAAGGGATTATGAGGTAATGTTTGCGACACCTGTCCTTACCCAGAGATAAAGACAGAGAAGGAAGAGGAGGAGGAGGAGGGAGAGACAAAGACAGAGGAGGGAGTGGAGGAGGAGGAGGGAGAGACAATCAGACAAAGACAGTCGGACAGACCGACACGTGTGTGAGTGTAATAATAATAACACACTTTCATTTGTATAGAGCTTTTAATTACAGATTTTTCTCAAAGCTAGATTCACAGTCCAGCAGATAACAACCCCCTGACATATATAATGAGGAAACCAAAGCTAGACGTCTGTGAGCAACGGTGGGTCTCTAAACTGGCCCCCTTCGACTTTGACTTGAAGTACATCCCCGGGCCCCAGAATGTCCCAGCAGACCTGCTTAGTCGACAGCCGTTCATTGGAGCTAGGAAGGCAAGTGAGTTCCCAGAGTATGTGACTTCAGAGTCCATCCAGGACGCATTCAAACTGTCAGTCAATATCCAAGGTGGTGAGATCCTGGCTCAAGTCGCTTCTGAAGGAGTGAAAGCAGTTTTGGAATCCTGTCAGGAGTGGGATGCGAGTGTGCCAGTGCGCAAATTGCAATTAGCCCAGTATTCTGCCAGCATCCTTCAGCATGAAGAGGGAGCGGCTACTCTTCCAGTCCTTTCTTCTGATGTGATACGGAGAAAACAGAATGCGGATCAGGTCTTGGCAATGGGTGGCATAATTTGTTGAGAGGAGGAGGAGACCTTCGCGGAGAGAGAGGGCTCATGAGACTGCCCAGGTGTTGAGAATGCTGATGCATTGGGATACTCTCAAAATCAAGGACGAGATCCTCTATCGAAGATCTAAGGACAGAGTTGTCAAGAAGAGGTACCAGCTGGTGGTGCTAGATTCCCTTAAAACCTTTTTGGGCTAGGGGGCAGTATTTTGACGTCTGGATAAAAAGCGTGCCCAAAGTAAACTGCCTGTTACTCAGGCCCAGAAGCTAGGATATGCATATAATTGGTAGATTGTGATAGCACACACTCTATAGTTTCTACAACTGTTAAAATAATGTCTGTGAGTATAACAGAACTGATATGGCAGGCGAAACCCAGAGGACAAACCATCCCCCCAAAAAATTCAGCCTACCACTGTTTCCAATGTCTGTCACTTTTATTATAAGGCGAAAACCTCCCAGATTGCAGTTCCTAGGGCTTCCACTAGATGTCAACAGGCTTTAAAAAGAGTTTCAGGCTGGTTTTTGGAAAAATGAGCCAGAAGCTGTAGTTTTTCTAAGTGCCTCACATTTTGGCTCTAGTGTTTCCATGCGCATGAAGGAAAGCACGTTCTTTGTTATTTATCTCTGGTAATGAACATAATATTCTCCGTATGTTAAATTTGATCGTTTATTTACGTATTAGGGTACCTAAGGTTTGATTATAAACGTTGTTTGACTTGTTTGGATAAGTCTATTGGTAACGTTTGGGATTCATTTTGTATGCATTTTGAAGGAGGGAAACCGGTGGATTATTGACTGAAGTGCGCCAGCTAAACTGAGTTTTTATGGATATAAAGAAGGACTTTATCGAACAAAAGGACCATTTGTGATGTAACTGGGACCTTTTGGAGTGCCAACAGAAGAAGATCTTCAAAGGTAAGGCATTTATTATATCGCTATTTCTGACTTTTGTGTTGCACCTGCCTGGTTGAAAAATGTTTTTCATGGTTTTGTATGCGGGGTGCTGTCCTCAGATAATTGCATGGTGTCCTTTCGCCGTAAATCCTTTTTGAAATCTGACACAGCGGCTGGATTAACAAGAAGTTAAGCTTTATTTTGATGTATTACACATGTATTTCCATGAATGTTAACTTCACTAGGGTAGGGGGCAGCATTCTGAATTTTGGATGAAAAGCGTGCCCAAAGTAAACTGCCTACTACTCAGGCCCAGAAGCTAGGATATGCATATAATTGGTAGATTTGGATAGAGAACACTCTAAAGTTTCCAAAACTGTTAACATAATGTCTCTGAGTATAACAGAACTGATATGGCAGGACGAAAACCTGAGGAAAATCCATCCAGGAAGTGCTATTATTTTGAAATGGCTGTTTTTCCATTGAAAGCCTATCCACCATACAAAGACGTATGACCCAGTTCACGACCCCTATGGCTTCCACTACATGTGGCCAGTCTTTAGGCATTGTTTCAAGCTTTTACTCTGAAACATGAGGGAGAAACACCACTTTCAATGAGAGGACAGTGGAAATTTCCAGACATGAATCCTGCGTATGACCGGGAACGTGCCTTTCTTGTTTTTCATTTTCTATTGACGAAGTTATTGTCCGGTTGAAATTTGATCAATTATTTATGACAAAAACAACCTGAGGATTGATTATAAACATCGTTTGACATGTTTCCAATAACGTTTATGTTACTTTTTTGATTTTTCGTCTGTCTGTTGTGACCGCTCTTTGTTCCAATGGATTACTGAAAAAACGGAGGTTTTTGGATATAAAGAGGGACTTTATCGAACAAAACAAACATTTATTGGGTAACTGGGAGTCTTGTGAGTGTAACCATATGAAGATAATCAAAGGTAAGTGATTAATTCTATCGCTATTTCTGACTTTTGTTACTCCTCTACTTGGCTGGTTACTGTTTGTAAGGATTTGTCTGCTGGGCGCTGTTCTCAGATAATTACATGGTTTGCTTTTGCCGTAAAGTCTTTTTGAAATCTGAGACCATGGTTGGATTAACAAGAAGTTAATCTTTAAACCGATGTATAACACTTGTATGTTTTATACATTTTTATAATGAGTATTTCTGTTTTTGAATTTGGTGCTCTGCAATTTCACTGGAAGTTGGCCAGGTGGGACGGTAGCGTCCCACACCCCCTAGAGAGGTTAACCTCTCTGGTACAAGTGGGACGGTAGCGTCCCACCTCGACAACAGCCAGTGAAATCGCAGGGCTCCAAATTCAAAACAACAGAAATCCCATAATTAAAATTCCTCAAACATACAAGTATTAGCCACCATTTTAAAGATAAACTTCTTGTAAATCCAACCACAGTGTCCGATTTCAAAAAGGCTTTACTGCGAAAGCACACCATGCGATTGTCTCAAACAAACATCCGGTGAACGTGCAGAGTGCCACATCAAATTACAGAAATACTCATCATGAACATTGATAAACGATACACGTGATAATTATGGAAATATAGATAAACTTCTCCTTAATGCAACCGCTGTGTCAGATTTCAAAAACGCTTTACGGCGAAAGCACACTTTGCGATTATGTTAGGTCTGCACCTAGCCACAGAAACCCATACAGCCATTTTCCAGCCAAGGAGAGTGTCACAAAAGTCAGAAATAGCATTAAAATTAATCACTTACCTTTGATGATCTTCCTCTGGTGGCACTCCCAGGTCTCCATGTTAGACAATAAATGTTCATTTTGTTCGATAATATCCCTCTTTATATCCAAATACCTCCTTTTTGTTTGCGCGTTTTGTCCAGTAATCCAGTAATAAAAGGCGCGTGCACTAATTCCAGACGAAAAGTTTTTAAAAAGTACAATAAAAGTTAGTAGAAACATGCCAAACAATGTTTAAAATCAATCCTCCGGTTGTTTTTGTCATAAATAATCAATAATATTTCAACCGGACAAAAGCTTCGTCAATAGGAAAGGAGAAACAAGAAAGGCGCGTTCCAGATCACGGCGCATGGCTGATGAATGGAAATTTCCACTGGCCACTGATTGAAAGTGCTGTATCTCCCTCATTTTTCAGAGTAAAAGCCTGAAACAATGCCTAAAGACTGGCCACATGTAGAGGAAGACACAGAGCTCGTGAACTGGGTCCTAAGTCTTTGTATGGTGTATAGGCTTTCAATGGAAAAACAGCCTTTCAAAAGAATAGTACTTCCTGGTTGGATTTTCCTCGGGTTTTCACCTGCCATATCAGTTCTGTTATACTCACAGACATTATTTTAACAGTTTT
Source organism: Salvelinus alpinus (assembly GCF_045679555.1). Lineage (NCBI taxonomy): Eukaryota > Metazoa > Chordata > Actinopteri > Salmoniformes > Salmonidae > Salvelinus > Salvelinus alpinus. The sequence goes on along the minus strand of NC_092114.1, from coordinate 43,400,655 downwards.
GGAAACTTTAGAGTGTTTTCTATCCAAATCTACTAATTATATGCATATCCTATCTTCTGGGTCTGAGTAGCAGGCAGTTTAATTTGGGCACGCATATCTTCCAAAATTCAGAATGCTGCCCCCTACCCTAGTGAAGTTAAATATTTATATATTATATTTCTGTAGTTTGAATTTCGCGCTCTGCGGTGAAAACCGGATGTTGTCGAGGTGGGTCGCTAGTGGAACGCCTGCTCTAGAAAGGTTAAAGCCATCGTTCTGAGGGAACCCATGACGAAGCCGGCCACCAAGGCCAAATTAGAACACTCCATTTGGTACGTCAAAGGTTCTTCTGGACTGGAATGGAAGGGGAAGTGAAGAAGTATGTCTCCTACTGTAAGCGCTGTGTGGTTGGCAAGACAATGGAACCAGAGGCTAGGGCACTGTTGGAATCTATACAGACCAGCACAGCGTTAGAACTGGTGTGCATAGACTTCTGGTCAACAGAAGGAAGGGATGGAGAGAGTGTTGATGTACTCGTCATCACAGACCATTTTACGAAGCTGGCACATGCGTTTCTTTGCCCGAACCAGACAGCAAAGGTGGTTGCCCAGAAGTTATGTAACCAGTTCTTCTATGTCTATAGGTTTTCCCAGCGGATACACTCTGACAAAGGAGCAAACTTTGAGAGTCACTTAATCGCAGAATTGATACAAGTGTCAGGAGTCAAAAAGTCCCATATCACTCCATATCATCCTATGGGCAACGGTCAGATGGAAAGATTCAACTGCACGCTCGGTAACATGGTCCAATCGTTGCCAGCAAGAGCAAAAGAAAGATGGCCCCAGATGATACAGACGCTCACCTTCTCGTACAACTTTACCACACACGAAACGACAGGATTCGCACCGTTCTTCCTGATGTTCGGCCAAATTCCACGGCTGCCAGTGGACATCATGTTTGGAAGTACCTTGAAAAACGAAGACGTGTTGACTCATGACGAGTATGTTGACTCGTTACAAAAGGACCTGTGAGAGGCTGTCAGGATCGCTCAGGCCAACACCACTGAAGCTCAGAAAAAGCAAGCAAGGCAGTTTAACTTCTTATGGCTGAAGGGGCAGTATTGAGTAGCTTGGATGAAAGGTGCACAGAGGTGCCCAGAGTAAACGGCCTGCTCCTATGTCATAGTTGCTAATATATGCATATTATTATTAGTATTGGATAGAAAACACTCTGAAGTTTCTAAAACTGTTTGAATTATGTCTGTGAGTATAACAGAACTCATATGGCAGGCAAAAACCTGAGAAGTTCCACTTCCTGTTTGGATATTTTCTGGGGGTGCCAGATTTTCAACCAAGCTCTCATTGAAAATACAGAGAGATATGGATGGGTTTTCACTTCCTACGGCTTCCACTAGATGTCAACAGTCAATATAACTTTGTCTGATGACTCTAATGTGAAGGGGGGCTGAAGGAGACGGGAATGAGTAATCACTTCCATGAGGTGCCCGCCCACGCATTGAACTGGCGCGTTCATGTGAGAGGGAGCTCCGTTCCATCGGTCAATTGAAGTCGATGTAATTCTCCGGTTGGAACGTTATTCAAGATGTATGTTAACAACATTCTAAAGATTTATTCAGTATATCGTTTGACATGTTTCTACTGACTGTAACGGAACTTTTGGACATTTCGTCACGTTATAGTGGACGCGCTTTGAGACTTTGGTTAGGGCGTTTGGTAAACAATTCGAAAGTAGCTAATTGGACATAAATAATGGACATTATCGAACAAATCAAGCATTTATTGTGGACCTGGGATTCCCAGGACTGCATTCTGATGAAGTTCATCAAAGGTAAGGAAATATTTATCATGTATTTTCTGGTTTCTGTTGAGTCCAACATGGCGGCTAATTTGGCTATTGTTCTGAGCTCCGTCTCAGATTATTGCATGGTTTATTTTTCCGTAAAGTTTTTTTGAAATCTGACACAGCGGTTGTATTAAGGAGAGGTATATCTATAATTCCATGTGTATAACTTGTATTATCATCTACATTTATGATGAGTATTTCTGTTGAAACGATGTGGCTATGCAAAATCACTTGATGTTTTTGGAACTAGTGAATGTAACGTGTCAATGTAAACTCAGATTTTTTTTATATAAATATGAACTTTATCAAACAAAACATGCATGTATTGTGTAACATGAAGTCCTATGAGTGTCATCTGATGAAGACAATCAAAGGTTAGTGATTAATTTTATCTCTATTTCTGCTTTTTGTGAAAGCTATCTTTCGCTGGAAAAATGGCTGTGCTTATTGTGGTTTGGTGGTGACCTAACATAATCGTTTGTAGTGCTTTCGCTGAAAAGCATATTTGAAATCGGACACTTTGGTGGGATTAACAACAAGATTACCTTTAAAATGATATAAGACACATGAATGTCTGAGGAATTTTAATTATGAGATTTCTGTTGTTTGAATTTGGCGCCCTGCACTATCACTGGCTGTTGTCATATCGATCCCGGTAGCGGAATTGCAGCCATAAGAAGTTAACAAGAGAGTGAAAGGCACTGCCCCGGAGATTGGAGACTGAGAGGAAAGAGGAAAAGGTAAACTTGCCGACCTGTGGGATTCATCGGTCTATGTGATCACATGGAAAGACCCGTCTGTGCATATCCAGACGGAGATCCTACTACCAAGAAGAGTAAGGTAGTTCATCGAAACTTCATACTGCCAGTGAACTTCCTGCCGGTGGGACAGACAGACGAGATGTCCACAGTAGCCTCTACTGCTTCAGAGGAGGACATAAACGCAGACAGCGGTGACGAAAGACTGGTATTTGATGTGGATGAGGATTCAGAGGATCGAAGGACTGCTGTCTGGATTCTCGAGTGCCAGAACCCTGAGGGGCCCACGGAAGCTGAAGCTCAAAAATCTTTGGGACTGGAAGATGGAGTAAACATGAGAGAAGCTGATCCTCAAAGCCCACAGAAGGACATGATCTCCGGACAAGCAGCTAGCTCAAGCACAGGAAGCTCCTCAAGGATGCCTAGTGATGATTCAAGTGATCCCTCTGAAGTTGACACAAGTAGAAAAGCAACGTCAGTGAGCAGTCTAGATGGCATCAGCAGTGGAAGTTCATCAGTCAGCGGTTCTGTATGCATAAGATCTACTAAGGAGAGAATGAGTAACCAGAGAGAGGTAGAGCGCAGAAACAGCCAGACGTCTGAGTTCACTGATACAGTCCTGAGACCCAGTGAAGGCACCTTGAGAACTTGAACTGGAAGAGTTGTGAAGCCGGTCAGAAGACTTTTAGAGTCAATGAGTCAAGTGATTGCTGAGCCGGACAAAAGAGAGCATCTAGCTGCCCTGATTCAAGCCTTATCAACTTTTGTTAAAGTGACAGTACCCCAGTGAAACAGAGGCCAGAGGATAGATTAAGGAAATGAGAAATACTTTATTAGAGGGTCAATATGCAGATATGGGCATATTTTTACCTGGCAAAGTCTACCTGGCAAACTCTCTTTCTTCCTGTGGAGGAAGAACTCTTACCTTATGTCTTAAAGTTTGCTGAAATTAAGAAGGGGTGTGTGTAGGAGAGTGAAAAAGGTTATTCCATAAAACTTCAAATTATTAGAATAGTACACAACGTAGAACAGAACAACCAGGTTGGGGGTCAGTGGCCCAAGCCAGCGAACAGGAATATTTCAAGTTCAGACAGAAGGGGGGAGTCAGATCGCTATGATCGCCAGGAACTTTACTTTTGGTGTCTATTTTTAATTGTTGCGCTACTGGTGCTGCCTGTTGATGTTAAGTAGGCAGCTACAGTAGCTGAATGATGTTAACACCTTCGGGTTTGGTTACATTAAATGTATTTTATTTAATCTGGGTGCTTGTGTCACCTACTAACACCCTGGTACTACCCGTAACTCCCGCTCTCCTCAGTCCGAGAAAACACTGAGAGAGAAAGGTATGTGTTGCAGATTACTCCTTTGTAGAAGTCCATAACGTGAAATAAATAAAACATCCCAAGGTTAATGCTGTAGATATTGTTATAAGGGAGTGTGAGACTATTGAAACATGTAACTTTCAGAGTTTTGTTGTTATTACAGTTTTTTTCAATTGTTTAAGCACAATTTTGAAAACAGGGCCCGGTTTGTCAAAACCCTACACACAATTAGCACAACCCTACACCAAAGTAGCACAACACTTCAGATCATTTGCAAAATGGAACACTTTTGTCAAAACTATACACGACTTCATAAAAATAATATTTTGTTACCATACGAAACACACACATTTCATATGACTTCAATCTTTTTGAACCAGTTACACACTGCTGTTGCTAACCTAAAACACTTTTAGCAAGTCTAATTGTCAGTGATTAGAGTACTGTAAATGAAGTACACAGAGAAAGTGCAACTATACAAACACTACACAAGACCAATGCTGCAGACTGAGGAAAATATCATTTATTTCTCTCCATATACCCAAATCAGTCAACATGTCAACACGGAGAATCACAACAAAACATGTCCCAGTTTTCATGCTACTACAGTAGTGTGCATAACACTGTTAGCTCAGCAAACAGACAAACGTAAAATACTGTATCCAGTACAGGTTACAATTACAGTAAATAACAACAAACATAAAAAATAATCTGAAAAAAACTGACAATATTGTACAGAAAATACTACAGTAAACATACTATACATTATCTCTTCGCCTAGCTGGATCTGGCCAGAGAATTTCATCAACATCACAAGCAATATCGTCATTAGCAAAACAACGCGGGAAGAACTGTCTTGAATGTCGAATCCATCCTTGCACAGCTGTGGCGTCGACTTGGTCACAGGCGTCCTCCATGGCCTGAATGAGGGGTACCTGAGCCTGGGGCTGGAGATCGTAAACCTTCCACCGCCATGCAGAGAAAAACTCTTCGATAGGGTTTAGAAACGGAGAGTATGGTAGAAGGTATAGTACTGTCAACTGTGGATGGTGTTGAAACCAGTTCTGGACCAAAGCAGAGCGGTGGAATGACACATTGTCCCAGATGACCGTGGTGCATTTCATTACCTGCTGTGACGATGTGGTGCAATCGGTCCAAAAATGCGAGAATGTGAGGTGTGTTGTAAGGGCCCATTTTGGCATGACGGAGGACAACCCCATGCTGTGAAATGGCAGCGCAAAGGGTGATGTTACCCCCACGTTGCCCTGGGACATTGTTTATAGCCCTGTGGCCAATGATATTTCTGCCTCTCCTTCTTGCTTTTGTGAGGTTGAACCCTGCCTCATCAATATATATGAATTCATGCAGGATTTCCTCAGCATCCATCTGCAAAACTCCCTGAAATACAGTGAAAGACAAGATTGTGTAGTTCAGGATAGGTCTAGTATACAGTCAATGTAAAAAAGTCATGTGTGCAGTATGCAACATCACAGTGCTAAAGTGAACAATACAAACCTCCACATACTCATGCCGCAGCCGTTTCACCCTCTCTGAATTCCGCTCAAAAGGCACTCGATAAAGTTGGTTCATTTGAACCTGATGTCTTCTCAGGATGCGTGCCAGTGTTGACTGAGAGACCTGATGGACATTATTAAAAATGGCATGGTCACCGATAATGTTGGCTTGTAGTTCTCTGAGCCTGATAGCATTATTGGCCAAAACCATGTTAATTATCTCTCTCTCTTGTTCTTGCGTGAAAATGGGCCCCCATCCTCCTTGTCGTTCCCGACCCTCAATCCTATGTAGAGAATAATACATGTAACTTACTGTACAATGTCACAGGAAGGGGTATCACAAGTGCTGATGTGGTGCATACAATAAGCGGCTGATTACTGTAACTGTAGACAGATCTTCTTTTACCTGTTTTCCTGTCGAAAAGTCCTTATGACAGATGCCACTGTATATCTGCTAAGATTTGGCTGAACTCTCAGTCCAGCCTCCCTCAGCGTCAATCCGTGGTTCACAACATGGTCCACTAGTGTTGCACGAATGTCATTTGATAAGTTTGGTCCTCTTCTTTGTGCACGTTCTCCTCCTGCTTCAGGTCTTCCTCGACCTCTGGCTCGGCCTCTGCCTCTGCCTCTACCTCCTTCTCCTCCTCTGTGTACTCCTCCTCTCACCCTCACTCTTCTTCTGACTCCTTCCATTTTGGTTGAAGGCAGGTGAACCTACCTGCTGCATTTTTATAGTGCTTAAACCTGATTGGTGTGTCTACAATTTAGCAATCATGTGTTTGTGTACCTGATGGCTGTGTTTAACATATTGGCTCATAGGTGTGGTAATTTGACAGTCAGTGCTTTGGAATTGCAAGGAAGTGACATCATGATATACTTCTGTGTCTGTTGTATACAAGTGTGTTTAGTGTTTTGCAAATCACTGTGTGTAATGTTTTGCAAATAGTGTGAAGCTGACAATGTGCTTACAGTTGTGCAAATCTAGCCTTGTGTTTTGCTCCTTGAGTGTAAGGTTTTGCTAATTGTGGGAAAAGTTCAATTTGAGTGTGTAAGCAATCGTAAAAAACTGTAATATAGTTTACAGAGTGTTAAAAGTGCTGCTGTTGCTAGCTAGCATGCCTTTCTGTGATGCAGACGATTAGCTGAGCTGCCGACTGGTGCTGGCGTTGCATTATGGAAGATTATAGTTTTGGCCCTCTAAGGTCTGAATGGGATAGAGGCGATTTCACGTTGTAACTTGTTTGTGTTGCAGTGTTTTTGTACATGAGTTGTTGTATTTTGGTACTGTCGACACTGAAAGCACCTAGCAATGTATTGGGGATGTAAGACAGGATATGTGTTTTACCTTTCTTCATGCTCCTGTATAGAACAACTTGTCAGATGGTGCATTGGAGACTGATGTGTTCCTGTCCTGTCTTTTCACAATACTATTGCAGATCGACATAAAAGCCAAAAAGACAGCCGTGGTGTCGCTTTTGGTTGTCCTGTGGTACATATAAAAACCACTACACTTGCTTTTGTGGCACAGTTGATGCCACGCAGGGCTACTGGACAGAAGCTTGTGGATTCTCTGACTGCCGCAGGCTCACTCTGCCTGCCTGTTTCATTACAAATAAAACCAAAGTTTATTTGTCACGTGCGCCGAATACAACAGTTGTAGACCTTACAGTGAAATGACCTCGATAGATCACAAATTAAAGAATTAGAATGTCCAGAACAGAGGATCGAGGTGAATAAACTTGTAATAATCACAACTATATGTATCTCACTGTCCGGATGTTATAGATCTAATTTCTTTCTCTGTCACACATGCATGCACCAGGCCTGGGATCAATTACTATGTAAGGTATTTCAATTACATTCAAAAACATTTCGAAGGAAGTATTTGGATATTTTTTCTTAAAAAAAATATATAAGTACAATCTTAGAAAAAAAGGTGCTATCTACAACCTAAAAGGGTTCTTCGGCTCTCCCCATAGGATAACCCTTTGAAGAACCCTTTTTCCGCACAATCCAGGAGCTCAGATGCAATAGTTGAATAACATAATAACCAACGTTTCAACAGACAAGCTGTCTTCATCAGGGTATAATGACAAACACTGTGGGTCACTAGTTTATATAGTGTCAAAGGACACACACGTTTCTGTAATCATGGCCGGTGTGACTTGATATTATTTACAGATTTAAGTAGATCATACAAAAAAACATGAATGGATAACATACGATCATAGATACAATTTGGCTGCATAGGCCTATAAAAATTTACAATGAATAGCAAAATCACAAGAATGGTATCAGATCAAAGTCTACGTTGAGACTGAAGGAAGCTAGGGTCTTTCAGTAAAAGATCCAGGCAGCCTCTCGTTTTAACAAAAAATTGTGTGACGTATTCGATGCCGATATAACGTAGGGACAAAATCGAGAGGTTCGCTTCCAAAAAATGGGCCGCATCTGGGTACATTGAGTTTTGACACCTAATGGTGCTACTATGCACCGAGATTTGTTTGTAAGTGCCATTGCATTGAGCGCAGCCATTACACTTGTAGTTTCCATCCGGTAGAGGCGCAAATAGACGTTGTGCAGGGCTATTTGGGGGTGGTAAATCAGTGTTTAGCAATTGATCTCTGACATTTCTGCCCAGTGAGAATACGACCAAGGGAGGGTCCGAAAACACATTACCGATACTGTCATCGAATCTTAGAATGTGCCAATGTTTGTGAACGATTCCCTTAATTTGTTCAGAGCACTTTGAATAGCAGGTGACGTTAGTAAGAACGCAAGAATGCTTCTTTTTGCGAGACTGTCCTTGAAAGAGATCACGTCTCGATTTGTTTTGAATTTTCTCAATGGCAGTATTAATCTGACCATTTTTTACCACCTCTCCTTTAATTTTCTTTGCGTCTCAAACATATTTCTGTCGAAATCTGATTGTTTGGCTGTAGGGCAAACTGTTTTTCAAGGGAAGCGAGTGACAACTATCTGCCCTCAACAAACTGTTACAATCCGTTGATTTTCTGTAAATGTCAGTGTAAATAGATCATTGTCCTCACACAAATCAAAAGATCAAGAAAACTGATTTGACGTGTGTCAGATTGCATAGTAAATTTCAAGTGCTCAGAACAAGAGTTCAGAAAAGCATGGAATGTCTGGAGCTGTTTTGCATCACCCTTCAATAGAGCAAAAATAACAGCAATGTACCTTTTCCAGATAATAATGTTAGGCAATATTTTTGTTGTTGAAAGGATTGAGAATTGACCTTTTCTCCATGTAACCATGTAAATGAGCATAGTTAGGAGCCGTAGAAGATCCCATAGCAGTACCCTTCGTCTGAATAAAGAAATAATTTAGAAACATGAAGTAGTTGTGTGTGAGTACTATTTCAGCCAATCTTATAATGCATGCACTGGAAGGTAGTTCATTTGGGTTGCAGAAGAAAATGTTCCATGGCATCAATACCGCCCTCGCGTGGAATATTCGTGTATAACGACTGAACAACAAAAGTAACTAACAAAGTCTTCTCAGGGAGAGGATCAAGAGATTTAATAATATAGATCATACTGCTGGTGTCCTTTACAAAACGGAGGAGAGCTGTTCTGCGAGTGGTCTAATAAAAAAGTAAACAAAATTCGATAAAGGGGCCGTTACTGCACCAATGACCACTACAATAGTGCGCCCTGGAGGTTTTGTAACATTCTTGTGTAATTTCGGCAAAGTATAGAAAGTGGCAATTTTATGGTATTGAATAGCGAAAAGTTTTGTTCTTTTTTTGGTGATTTGACCAGAACTTAAATACCCATCGTAAAAACCCATCTAGGACAGTAAATATAGTGCTCTGAAATTGGGAAGTGGGGTCACTTCTGAGTTTCTTGAAAAAGGTGTTGTCAAGCAGTTGTCTTTGACACTCATTTACATAAACTGTCCTATCCACGAGTACAACCGACCCACCCTTATCAGCAGGGCGGATAAGGACTGACGTATCGGATTGTAAATCAAGTAAAGCTTGTTTTTAATCTTTAGGTAAATTATAGAAATATACACTACCAGTCAAAAGTTTTGGAACACCTATTCATTCAACGTTTTTTCTTAATTTTTGTACTTAATTTTTTCTTCACTATTATTCTACAATGTTATTTCAAAACTATGAAATAACACATATGGAATCATGTAGTAAAAGTGTTAAACAAATCAAAATCAAAATATATTTTAGATTTTAGATTCTTCAAAGTAGCCACCCTTTTCCTTGATAACAGCTTTGCACACTCTTGGCATTCTCTCAACCAGCTTTATGAGGTAGTCACCTGGAATGCATTTCAATTAACAGGTGTGCCTTCTTAAAGGTTAATTTGTGGAATTTCTTTCCTTCTTAATGCGTTTGAGCCAATCAGTTGTGCTGTGACATGGTAGGGGGAGTATACAGAAGATATGCCTATTTGGTAAAAGACCAAGTCCATATTATGGCAAGAACAGCTGAAATAAGCAAGGAGAAACGACAGTCCATCATTACTGTATGACATTAAGGTCAGTCAATACAGAACATTTCAGGAACTTTGAAAGTTTCTTCAAGTGCAGTTGCAAAAACCATCAAGCGCTATGATGAAACTGGAGTTCACAGAGTTCAAGTAACAGACACATCTCAACATCAACTGATCAGGGGATACTTTGTGAATCATACCTTCATGGTCGAATTGCTGGGGAAAAAAACACTACTAAAGGACACCAATAAGAATAAGATACTTACTTGGGCCAAGAAACATGAGCAATCGACTTTAGACCGGTGGAATGGACATTAGACTGGAGTCCAAATTGGATTTTTGAAAGACCATCGTGTATTTGTGAGATGTGGTGTGGGTGAACGAATGATCTCAGCATGTGTATTTCCCACTGTAAAGCATGGAGGAGGAGGTGTTATGGTGTGGGGGTGCTTTGCTGGTGACACTGTCTGGGATTTATTTAGAATTCAAGGCACACTTAACCAGCATGGCTACCACAGCATTCTGCAGCGATACGCCATCCCATCTGTTTTGGGCTTAGTGGGACTATCATTTGTTTTTCAACAGGTCAATGACCCAACACAACTCCAGGCTGTGTAAGGGCTATTTTACCAAGAAGGAGAGATGGAGTGCTGCATCAGATGACCTGGTCTCCACAATCCCCCGACCTCAACTTAATTGAGATGGTTTGGGATGAGTCGGACCCCAGACTGAAGGAAAAGCAGCCAACAAGTGCTAAGCATATGTGGGCACTCCTTCAAGACTGTTGGAAAAGCATTCCAGGTGAAGCTGGTTGAGAGAATGCCAAGATTGTGCAAAGTTGTTATCAAGGAAAAGGGTGGCTACTTATAAGAATATACAATATATTTTGATTTGTTTAACACTTTTTTGGTTACTACATGATTCCATATGTATTATTTCATAGTTTTGATGTCTTCACTATTATTTTACAATGTAGAAAATAGTAAAAATAAAGAAAAACCCTTGAAGGAGTAGGTGTTCTAAAACATTTTACCGGTAGTGTATGTACTCATGTTTGTTCTAAAGGAGATTATCAACATCTTTTTCAACAAGTCTGAAATATGTCTCAATAGGGTGATTGCGTTTGGCTGGAGGTACAAAATAACTCTTACTTCTAAAAGGAGTCGGAGTATGTGCTGGTGAGCAGCCTACATGTTCAGTAGAAATACCACGATTAGGGGAGCTAAAGTATTCCCTTAAACGGATGTTTCTTTTTAAAAAACTCAAACATGTCTACCTTAACATCGAAATCATTGCAGTGGTTGTAGGTTTGGTTCCCAAAAGAGTTACACCTGGAACCAAAAGGTTATTCTATGGGGACAGCCGAATAACCCTTTTTTTTAAAAGCGGTGTGGAGTAACTACAATGTTGTTGATCCATCTTCAGTTTCCTCCTGTCACAGCCATTAAACTCTGTAACTGTTTTAAAGTCATCATTGGCCTAATGGTGAAATCCCTTCCTTTCTCTCCGGCAACTGAGTTACGAAGGACGCCTGTATCTTTGTAGTGACTGGGTGTATTGATACACCATTCAAAGTGTAATGCTCGAAGGGATATTAAATGTCTGCTTTTTATTTTTACACATCTACCAATAGGTGCAATTCTGTGTGAGACCTTGGTCTTTGTGGTTGAATCTGTGTTTGAAATTCACTGCTCGACTGAGGAACCTTACAGATGTGTGGGGTACAGAGATGAAGTAGTCATTCAAAAATCACGTTAAACATTATTATTGCACACAAAGTCAGTCCATGTAACTTATAATGACTTGTTAAGCAAACATTTACTCCTGAATTTATTTAGGCATGCCATAACAAAGTGGTTGAATATTTGTTGACTCAGGACATTTCAGCTTTTCATTCTTTATTTTTTTTAACATTTCAAAAAACATAATTCCACTTTGGCATTATAGGGTATGTTATGTAGGCCAGTAACCAAAAAATCAAAATGTAAATTTAAGCCCTTGCAGCCAACCCACTGAGGTGAAAGATTAAGGGGAGAGATATGACCAAAAGTATGTGGACACCTGCTCGTCAATCATCTCATTCCAAAATTATGGGCATTAATATGGAGTTGGTCCCCACTTTGCTGCTATAACAACCTCCACTCTTCTGGGAAGGCTTTCCACTAGATGTTGGAACATTGCTGTGGGGACTTGCTTCCATTCAGCCACAAGAGCATTAGTGAGATCGGGCACTGATGTCGGTTGATTAAGCCTGGCTCGCAGTCACCGTTCCAATTCATCCCAAAGGTGTTCGATGGGGTTGAGGTCAGGGCTCTGTGCAGGCCAGTCAAGTTCTTTCACACTGATCTCGTTAAACCATTTCTGTATGGACCTCGCTTTGTGCACGGGTGCATTGTCATGCTGAAACAGGAAAGGGCCATCCACAAACTGTTACCACAATGTTGGAAGCACCGTATCGTCTATAATGTCATTGTTGTTACATCTGCTCCTGCCACGCACTCTACTTCTCATCCTGGACCTCCCAACCTGCCACCACTCCCCCAGTGCTCTCTCACTCCCTCTCTCTCTCTGTGTGTATGTGATTGTGTGAGTGGAGACAGGTGTGCTGGAAGCAGAGCAGATTCCCACCAGCTGCAACCTGTTCCATAATCAAGGACCCTACAAATACTCAGTCCTGCCACTTCCACGCTGCCAGATCGTAGCCTCTACTCAGTCAGTCTGCATTTCTAGCTGTTAGTTCCTGCATAGATTTTGTTATCCTGTTGTGCCTGTTTTCCCTAGCCTCACGTTGCTTTTTCAGACAGTCCCGTCTGCTCTGACTCTGGTACCCGTCTTCTCAGTCCTGCTTCCCTGCCTTGGATCCTCACTCTAGTGCTTCATTGGATTCCGCTCCATACCTGTTTACCCGGTTCCTAATTTTCTTGCCCTCAGCCTCAATCTGGATTCCCTACTACCTGCCCGAGATTCCCCTGGACTGTACCCCATCTCCTCTCCTGCTTTTCAATAAGTACATTGGTTACCTATCCGTGTCTCCGTCTGAGTCTGCATTTGGGTTCACCTGCTCCGCACGCATTACAATTGTAAGCTGTAGCGTTAAGATTTCCCTTCACTGGAACTAAAGGACCTAGCTCGAACCATGAAGGTAGCATTTTGCTGGCATCCGCCAAACCCAGATTCATCCTTTGGACTGGCAGATGGTGAAGCGTGATTCATCACTCCAGCGACTGCGTTTCCGCTGCTCCTCTCCACAGGGTCCTTTCACCTATAGCTGATTTCATGGATGAGCTCTCTAGCAGGAATTCAGTCACCAGCTGCATGAGTTTGTGCATGACTTCAAATAGAGGACATGGACCACAGTGAAATTAACAGCTTGTTCTGTTGTTCAGACATCTCAAGTCAGACACGTTTTATTTTATTCCATAGTGTAAACGTCTGTTCATAGCGGACACTGTTGTACTATTTTCAGAAATATCAATATTAAGAAATATTTGTAACTACACTGACACTTTACAGTGCAGTATAACTGCAACTCAACTGCAGTAGTTATTCTGCAATTACTGCATCCAAAGTACCAGTCGACTGCAGTCAGTGTTGTGTTCGAGACCGAAGGGGGACAAGGAGTCCGAGACCGAGTCAAGATCGAGACCAGAAAAAGTAAAATTCAAGAGCATGATTGTAATGTCAACTCACCACCATAATAAGAGGTCAAAATGTCCAGTATTTCTGGGTTCATATTTCAGAACATCATATGGATTCTTTAAACATTCAAAATAGTGAAAAAAATGCATGCTGAGGGAAAATAGAGCCAATCTACTAATTATTACTAACCCAAACACAGTGGGGAACAATGGGTCTTCTACGCCTTCAGTGAAGGATTCATAAAAAAATGATTATAATAATAATACTAAAATTACTATTTTGGATGATTTTCTGATTTAATTTCTTCAGTTTTTGTTGGAATTGAAAGGGTTAACACTGAAGAGAGAAAAATATCCAATCAAGATTCTTTGCTGGTCTCTGGGGAGATAAATCTAGCTAGCTAAGTCAGCCATTGGCTCGGCCATCAGAAGCTAGATAAAGGCCTCTGCCATTCAACTGTATTAGGGCAAAAATGTGACAGCTGAATCAACCAATCACATTTTGACTTAATGGGTGGGACCGTTTTTAAGAGACTTATGGAAACGTCTGCCTTCTTGAAGGCCAACAGGTCACTGCACAATAGCGAGCAGTAGTTTTCCTATGGTCTAGCTAGCTAGATTTTGTCGTCGCCTACTTTTCAGTGGCTGCAGCAGGTGTTATCAAAAAGGATGTTGTTGCTAATTTGTTAGCTTCTCCCTTTCAAGAATACATTTCTGTGTTTTTTATTGCAGCGCGCTTGCTGCTGTTAGGCATCTCTTTGAAAATAACTTATGTTTGTAAAACATTGTTGCATTTACTGTGGAACTGACAGCATTTTAGCAACATTATATCTTATTAAAATCTGGTCATATACACCCCCAGGAAGAAAATTACATCAATAGATACGCTAGCCTATTAGCCACGGTATGACTGACTTGTGATCATTGCCCTTGCTAGTTTGATTGTATTGACATTCCCAGCCTTAGTTACATTTGTTCGTTTTTGTCCAGAATATTGAATAATTTAAACTGAAACAGTGCATCTCGAATGAGTTGCGGCAGCAAACAATGTACCAGGCCAGCTGTGATTTTACAATCTGATAGCCATATTTTTTGTACTGCCAAGAAATGTATTGGTGAATTCTAATAATCATGCATTGAACTGCATCCATCTATTCTGCCAACAATGCCTTTGTGTAAGTCATGGAACGTTGAGTCAAATATAACCTATTTTTAAACCTCTTACAAACTTGGTTTTGTAGCATATACTGGGAATTTTATCATTTTGACTGATATTATGATTGTCTGTTTGTTTCATATCTGCAAAGTAGTTAAAACGCTGTCAGCTTCACTTTAAACTTTAGGTCACCGGTTACTTTGTGTGCTAAATATTAAATGTTTTTTCCAATGCGAAGTAATATTTGTACATTTCGATTGGGAAATGCTTAATGGTTGTGTTTTTGTATTCTTATGATTGGGACCAACTGGCTTATTATGTCCTAGTTAATGGACTGCTTATCCTTTAACATCATGCTGTGTGTGACTTTTGTCTTTCCATCGGTATGAAGTGGTGTAATGGTGCCTGGAGAAGTGGGTATACAACATTTTTTCCAACAAGTTCCCAAACAGCGAAGGAAAGTCATTCTGAGAAATCCTGTGTTTTCCTATACATTTTTCAGATTTACACGCTTAAATCACACTTTTTGTATATAGAAAAATACAAAAATGTGATGGTCTAATTCCACAAAATGCTTAGCCACAGAATTCTAATTAGGTGGGCCTGTTGGGGCCTGGCTCCCCAGTGGGTGGGCCTCTGTTCACCCAGGCCCATCCATGTCTATGCCCCCGATGCAAACAGCACATGATGACAATTGTGCATCACAAATAGCCTACTAACCAATACTTCGAACAAAACTTTTTCAATACCTGGTTTGCATACCTATTGCTGCCTTAGTTAGCATTTACTGGTAGATATCATACGTTGAAACGTCTTTCCTACCCTACCGGCATTCCTCTGTGAAGTGCACAATCTTGCTGCCTGCAGATTATATTCTGCTGAAACTGTGCCCACATGTAAATATATTTAACGTGCTTTGCGGTTGTGTACTTTGTGCATGATTTCTCTATTGTACTGTACCTCCACTACACTACTTTGATACGCATCAGTAGGGATTAAGAAGTGAGTATAGGCAGTGGCGATTTTAGCATGCAAATCTTGGTGGGGCAAACTCAACAACAAACAAATGTAGATGCATGCCAGCAAAGCAACTACACAACATACCACAACACTAAACAATACACTAATTGCACTATAACGGTGACAACGGTGCCCACAAACTGTTAGGGCCTACGTAAATGTCACAACTTCCACCGAAGTCGGTTCCTCTCCTTGTTCGGGCGGCGGTCGGCGTCACCGGTCTTCTAGCCATCATCGATTCACTTTTCATTTTCCATTTGTTTTGTCTTGTTTTCCTACACACCTGGTTCTCATCTCCCTCATTAAGTGTTGTGTATTTAACCCTCTGTTCCCCCCATGTCTTTGTTTGGAATTGTTTATTGTAAGTTCTTGTGCACATGTTGACTGGTGCGCGACGGGTTTTGTACCCATGTCTTGTTATTCTTTCTGCCGTTGGTTTCTGCAATTAAACTGCTCCGGCTATTACCTAGTTCTGCTCTGACTTCCCTGCCACCGGTTACGCACCCGTTACAGTAAATCTGTCCCAATAGCAGAGTCTCGACACCTTACCACTGCTACACCTGGCTTTCAGCAGAGCCTTGTCTGGCAGCGAAACAGTTAATTCAGCCTCATTTACTGCCTTAAAAAAACAGCTGATATGGCTGACTTGCTAAAACAAATGTGGTTTCTACTGACAAATTGAGATGTACAAACGATGGCATAAGGGGACAACGAGCAGATAAGAGGCAATCCATAATTTCGATTATGACATTAATGAGCGAGCTAGGACGGACGTAGTCAATATAACTATTTGTTCAGCACTTTTGAAATGTACATCAACAGAATTCAAAACATGGGCCGTTCTTACAGTATTCTCCCTGTACATTAAGTCAGAACCGTAGGATAAATAAAGGGGGCATATAAGCAGACAATGAAAGCTTTTACAATATTTGATGATGACATTTCTCTAAAACAGGCTACATGTGCACCACCAAGTCAGAACAGTAGGCTGTTATGAGGGGAAAATGGACCAAATTATTAGGGTGAGGCACATGGGCTACTACACAACATACACCTAAGTATACTTTAGCTGTGAAAGTAATACTGTCTCCCTGGCATATTACATCATTTATGCAGCAGCATACAAGACATTTATGGACTCACCTTGTTGTGCTGTGCTCACTTGAACAGGAAAGTGGCGCGGCAGTCTTTTGTGGGCAAATTTTGTCATCAAAGTCTGTCATTCTCTGGATTTATGGTGCTTTCAAGATAACTGGGAAATCTAAAAAACAAGGTTGAATCATAATGATGTCAGTAATCTTCAGGTTGGCGCTCCAGAAAGAGGCCTGAGTTCCCGACTTGAAATTCCGAGTTGGATGACCATTCAAAACTTATTTTCCCAGTCAGAGCGCATTTTTGTCTGAGTTCCCAGTTGTCTTGAACTCACTGAAGTCTGAGATTTTCCAGTTCCAAGTTTCCAGTTATTTTGAGCGTGGCAGAAGTCATGTTGGATTGACAGCCTGGCCAATGTTGAATGTTTATCCTTTTAAGCTTGGAAAAAAGACCCTTAAACCCAGACTTGGACCACACACCCACTCCACTGAATATCAGGCCACTGATTGCTTTGCCATGCTTGCAGTTAGCCACTGATTCCTTCCAAACCACTCATTGCTGAAATTGCGATTTCCAACTTGTTGTGTAATGTTTATGTCCAATAGCCAATGAGCACTGATACGTTTTATCTATAATTTCTCTTCATTATTTCTCTTTATATGACAAGGATAGAAAAATATGTGCCAGTAGATTGTCAACTTGATTCATGATGATGACTACTAGCTTGCTAGCTAAGATTTTGAAAGTATGATGACATGATCAGTCCAATCACAGTTACTGTAGATATAACGTGATTTGACTTCATTTTATCTGTGGCCAATGACCTTGAGCCTTCTTGAATGGGTACTTCTAATGTAACTCCATGGCAGCACCCAAGTGCTTGAATTTTCGAGCTCAACTGTAGATTTAGCGGTGACCTAGTGTCCCCAAGAGTGACAGAACACTGAGCCAATAACGGCGCAACTAGAGAACATTACCAACCCCTACGCTCTGCCCCACCTGCCTTGAATGACTGGTCGCCACTGAGTATATGCAATGCCCACAAAAAAAGTGGGCATACTGCTTATACCTCATTATAGCCTTCACTAAACCACAGGCCCTTTTGTGTTTCACAAAAAGTGCGCTCTCTCACTTGAGTGTGCGGTTATGGTTGCTGTCCTTTCAGAATGAGGAACCGGTCACACACTGAAGGTTCGCCACTGCTCAAACATGTCTATATGAAGGCTGTTAAGATAATGTATTCATGTTTCAAGAATATTTGGCGAAGCGGTTTAATGCGCTGACCAAATGGAAGTTATATCATTCTGTTTTCTACTCTGCTGGTCTCAGGAAGATGTTAAGTCCTCACTGTCCGAGACCGAGTAAAGACCAAGTACAAATGTATCTGACACCGAGACACTATGTAAGTACACATGTATCTGACACCGAGACACTATGTGGTCTCGAGTACTACAACACTGACTGCAGTTACTGCACTTTTACTGCAATGTCAAAACGGCAATCGTATTTTGCAAAGGATACAATCAAGATATGAAAAACGACTGATTTCAGCTCCAAAATAATAGCCATCAATCACACAGAACAATGTTGTTTATTTTTTGTGACTTTGGAGCACCAGTCTGCCTACACTAGTCACTGCTCAACATTCATCATAAATTGTGGAGTTGAGTTTAATCGGCTAATCTAAATTACGCTTAAAAAAAATTCATCTGCATCCCCTGTCAAAAGATAATTCCGCTGTCTCCTACTGCAGCTTAAAGCACATTTTCTATCCGCCTATTTGCGAGTTAGGGTAGGGTGCAGGCCCCAGACGGTTGTGGATGGGCTATTAGCAATACTAATACTGGGTTATTAGCAAATACTGCTTGTACTTGACTACTGAACACATAGGCATGTTATAGAAAATATGTGACAATAGAAATGTTTTGACAATGTTTTCACCAGCTTTTGAATTGGTATGAGTGGGCACTGGAGGGGAAGAAGGAAACCTGTATGTCCTGCTAAGCCACAAATTGAAAAATGGTTTGTTTGGGAGTGGAAAAATTTTATGACACCAATAGACAATAGCAAAGCATTCAGAAGGCAGGGGATTTTGTAGAAGCTTTAAACATGTATTGAATTCTTGCAACTTATTTTGCAGCCACATAGAGTATACACATTTACAGCTTAAAAAAGGTTTTACAAGCAAAAAAAGTGATCAGATATACATAAATCAGTCAACCCATTTCCTGTTAGTACACGGCTAACATTAAATTAGTACACAGTTCTTCCCAAACAAGGAAATACCACAGACAAATCTCCAATGAACCTAAAAAAGAATCCCAATAACAATAACACAAACAAATAGCACTTAAAAGCTTTATTTAACTCTATACTGAACAAAATAAACGCAACAAGCTACAATTTCAAAAAATATACTGATTTACAGTTCATATAAGGAAATCAGTCAATAGAAATAAATGAATTAGGCCCTAATCTATGGGTTTCACATGACTGTGCATAGGCCTAACCACTTGAAAGCCAGGCCCAGCCAATCAGAATGAGTTTTTCCCCCACAAAAGGGTTTTTATTACAGACAGAAATATTCCAGTGTCATCAGCTGTCCAGGTTGCTGGTCTCAGACAATCCCGCTGGTAAAGAAGCCAAATTCTCTAAAACAATGTTGGAGATGGCTTATGCTAGAGAAATTAACATTACATTCTCTGGCAACAGTTCTGATGGACATTCCTGCAGTCAGCATGCCAATTGCATGCTCCTTCAAAACTTGACATCTGTGGCATTGTGTTGCGTGACAAAACTGCACATTTTAGTGGCCTTCTGTTCCCAGCACAAGGTGCACCTGTGTAATGATTATGCTGTTTAATCAGCTTCCACCTCTCGTGGATGGATTATTTTGGCAAAGGAAAAAAAATGCTCACTAGCGATGTACACAAATTTGTGCACAACATTGAGAAATAAAGTCTTTGTGCGTATGGAACATTTCTAGGATCTTTTATTTCACCAACACTTTACATGTTGCGTTTACATTTTTGTTCAGTATACATTCTAATCTTGCCAGATAAATACAATAATTACTTTAGGCAAAAAGGAATTCAATTAAATTCCTAGTCAACACAAGTTGAACCACATTGTTGTTTGCCCTTTCTAGAAACAGATGCCTTGTTCAAAACTGAAAAATACCAGGTCAAATCATGACATCAGTGATCTTCGGGTCAGAAAGTCTGAGCTCTAGAAAGAGGCCCGAGTCGGAATTCCGATTTGGATGATCGTTCAAATAGATTTTTCCTCAGTCGGAGCTAGTTCCCCCCCCCCCCAGAGTTCCCAGTTGTTTTGAACTGACTTAAGTCGGAGATCTCCGAATTCCCAGTTGTTTTGAACGTGGCAAAACAGACCAGTCTAGCAACTGTCCCTCCTTCCTTTGGTCTAGGTCAGGGGTGGGCAATTCCAGTCCTCGAGGGCCTGAATAGTGTCACAGTTTTGCCCCAGCTAACACACCTGACTCCAATAATCACCTAATCATGATCTTCAGTTTAGAATTCAATTTGATTAATCAGCTGTGTTTGCTAGGGATGGGAAAAAAGTGTGTCACCAATCAGGCCCTCGAGGACTGGAGTTGCCCGCCAATGGTCTAGGTCATCATGTAGCTCAAGAATGGGGGCAACATATGAGGTCACACAGCAACTGCATTATTCATTGTAAACTGAGTGATCAGTGGAGCTCCCCAACAGCAAGTGGGGCTGGATAATGGCTCAGTGTGGCTCAGTTGGTAGAGCATGGCACTTGCAACGCCAGGGTTGTGGGTTCATTCCCCACGGGGGGACCAGAATGAATATGTATGAACTTTCCAATTTGTAAGTCGCTCTGGATAAGAGCGTCTGCTAAATGACTTAAATGTAAATGTAAATGTAACATCAATTTGAAATAGTGGTTAGAAATAAGCATTCGTAACCAACACCAGAGATAGAAAATAGTATTTGTTAGCCGAGCTCCCTATTGAAGATTAATGAATTGTCTGTCAGTATGAACAGTCATTGGTTATATAATGCTGACTGACCGATCTCCATCTTACTAAAGTGTCTGAAGACATCTGCTCAATTATGTTAATAGAAACTTGCCAATTGTACGTGAGCATTCCATACAAACGAGGTTTAATTCAATGCTTTCCATAGGTGCAACTGAATAAGGGTCTGTGTAAGCTAGTCTGTTTGAACAACTGCATTTCCAGAGTGAGCCATACAACAAATTGAGAGATTTCCAGAGGCATGAAGGACAAATCAAATTCTTTAATAGAAATAATTTAGAAGTTTAGCTGGTATATGGTACACTTTAACAGATGTTTCCTCCTTGGCCTAAATTACACAAACGTAATGCAGTTCTTATACACACGGACCGATTGGTGCTAATGTTTGATGAGTGCGTGTGGGTGTGTGAATCATCAACCTACATGTATATCAACCTCTGCATATGTATGTGTGTAGGCCACACAGAGGGCTTCACACCCCCTTACACCAGGACTTTGGTCATGAAGGCAGTGGTCAGGGTGGCGAGGGCCAGGGGCAGGATGCTCATTCGGGGCAGGCCCGGGGCAGCGTTACACAGGTCCTTGTCACAGCAGGCCTTCGATATGTTGTACACTGTGTGGTTGGAGCTGGCAGGGAAATCGGTTGTGGTCGTCTTGTTGCATTCATCCACTTTCAGGCAGCCTTTCATCTTGATGTCCACAAACTTAACTGTGGATGAAAAGGAACACAGAAAAAACGTAATTACTTAGGCTTTGTCGTGCCAAACGGCACATACAGTAAGGCCTCTTAAATTGACAAACTATGAAACGCAAGTTGTTCTTCATTAACTTTTGCCGCAAGACAGAATGCTGGAAAGTGACATTTAAGCATCTGCAAAAGGAATATTTGCAGGTTTGTCTTCCTTCCTTGTTTGCTTCTGAAGAGGACAGAGGCACTATGGGGTGTAAAAACAGACTAGCCAAAAAAATAAGTAAATAAACAAATATCCTTACATTCGAACTTGTCTTTTCTTACCAACACTGATTTTGCTGATAGCGGCTTTGAGGAAAGTTCTTACTTGCAATGACTGTAATATGTGGTTGTTTATCTACAGTACCTTAGTTGAATGCACTGACTAATCCACTCTGGATAAGGCGTCTGCTAAATTATTACAATGTAAATATAAGACATATGAGCCACCCATGACCGGTGTCGGCCAGGCCTTGGGTCCTTTGGTCTTGGGTCCTTACCTGCCTTTCCAACGCCGCTGAAACAATAGTCCCCCTCATTGCAGTTGACTTCGGTGGTGTAGCACAAGTCCCATAAGCCCAAGTCACATTTGTAGCACTTCAGAGCCTGGCCTGGGATAACAGAGATGAAAAAAAAAAAAACATAACGTAAATAACGTAACGTAAACATTCTTGTAGATAACTCCCTTGACCGCTTGTTGATGCAATCCTACATCATTGGGGCCTGTTTGTCTCTAAACATGGGATGAGTCAAACAATGATTTAGCCGTTGACACTCCCCGGTTTTGCTGACTGCACTTTAGTGGATGAAAAGCCCAACCTGCGCAAGTCATTATGATGTTAGTTCATAGAAGGGCATAGTTGTTTGACAATTTGTCCACTTCTCAAAACACAGGGCGAATGCTTTGAGTGTAGCCCTCCTTAGCTCTTGATAGGGAAATACAAAATGGCTGCTTCCCAGTAAGTGCCACTCCAGACAGAGAACCAATTGGGTCAGGGAACTACCCTTTGACCCCATAATTATTATGCCCTTCATAATGAGTAGTTTGGTGCTTTTAGGGGTTGGAGGAGGAATGGTCCGCCATAAACTACGGAATTAACCGAATGACATTAACCGTGAGACCCATAAATTCAACCAATTAGTTGCAAGACGGAAAGTCCCTGAGCAAGTTCTGACTTCTTATGCAAATAACACTACAGACACGCAGTACCTAAAGGAGTTAAATACCTGTCCATGAAGTCATATGTGTGACAAACTCATCCCATGACTGGATCCATCATGGAAAGGCATACCTTTGTAGGTGACGTGCACACATTGACACATACAGTAAATACACCATTTTGTTTGTTCCTTGTTTGAGTAAAGTTACTCAGTCCATTTGCATTCATGCCATTCAAGTGGTAAAGACGTCATCATGGGACGATTCTACAGAACAGCAGAGCTGCCATTTTAAATGAGCGACGCATATTGGTCACATTTAGGTAACAACTTCATTTTTAAAAGAGGGAAAACATGGCGTGGCCTTCAGTTATGAATGTCTGGTTGACAAAACAAATAATCTAAGCAATTTGTGATTGAGCCAAGGAACATTGAGCTGCTTAGCAAGGTTGAGCTGCTTAGCAAGGTTGTAAAAATGCCATGCCCACACCCCTTCCCCCTCCCAAACACTGGTTTCGGTCACACCCCATGGAAAAGGAGTTCACAAGAGACTCAGGTTACAAAGAAAATGCCACTCCTGTTCCAAACAAACAAAACAAAACATACACTGAACAAAAATATAAACGCAACATGTAAAGTGTTGGTCCCATGCTTCATGAGATTAAATAAAAGATCAGAGCAACATTCCATACGCACAAAAAGCTATTTCTCTCAAATTTGTGCACAAATTAGTTTACATCCCTGTTAGTGAGCATTTATCCTTTTCCAAGATAATCCTTCCACGTGACAGGTGTGCCATATCAAGAAGCTGATTAAACAGCACCTTGTGCTGGGGACAATAAAAGGCCCCTCTAAAATGTGCAGTTGTGTCACACAGCACAATGTCACAAATGTCTCAAGTTTTGTGCAATTGGCATGTCCACCAGAGCTGTTGCCTGAGAATTGAATGTTAATTTCTCTACTATAAGCCGGCTCCAACATTGTTTTAGAGAATTTGACATTACGTCCAACCGGCCTCACAACCGCAGACCACGTGTATGCATCGTGTGGGCGAGCGGTTTACTGAGTTATGAACAGAGTACCCCATGGTGGCAGTGGGGTTATGGTATGGGCAGGCATAAGCTATGGACAACGAACAAAATTGTATTTTATCGATGGCAATTTGAATGCACAAAGATAGTGACGAGATCCTGAGTCCATCGTGAGTCCCATTTTTCCAGTGGATGCATATCTGTATTCCCAGTCATGTGAAATCCATAGATTAATCCATAGATTAGGGCCTAATACATTTATTTCAATTGACTGATTTCCTCATATGAACTGCAACTCAGTATAATCAATTAAATTGTTGCATGTTGCGTATTTTTGTTCTGTGTACATTGAGTGCATCCCCACAATCCAACCAAATGACTCAGCTGTTTGATCACATGTAAAGAGGGACGCAACAGAATCTCTTTGTCGGCTTGGGTGTCCACTTTATATCAAAGACCATCATTATGTGATCTTGCAGACATCGATTCGGCTTTGCTCTAACTTTATTTAACGAGCATCGTTTACCTGAGTACCCTGCTCTCTACGTATAAAGTAGAAAATATATACACATGCGCAGAATGTGGTCTGAACTTTCGTCTGGTGGACTAAAGATCCCGAAAAAGTGATTGCCAAGTGATCTGATCATTCAATCAATGTTTGAATTCCATTCTTTAGGTTCAAATATCAAATAAGGTGTCCTTCCGGGAAGGACAAATACATCCTTGAGAGAGAACGCAGATGAGTAAGACATGTCGGCGCACAAGTAAACTTCCACTTGTCAAAAACCCTCCCACTCAAGAATGCTTTCACAAAAATGTATTGAGGCTGCGTTTACACAGGCAGCCAAATTCGGATATTTTCCCACCTATTGGTCTTTAGACTAATCAGATCAGCTCTTTTGACAATAATTGGTCCAAAAATCTGAATTGGGCTGCCTGTGTAAATGCTGTCTAAGTGGCGGTTTCCGATAGACAGATTACGTTTTAAAAAGCTATTTTAATAGACATTCTCTATTGACCATACTTTTTAGTTCAGGAATGGGTTTAAATCTGTCTGGGAAACCAGCCCTTAGAGTGAAAACAATCAACTGTCCTCAATCAGAATGCCTCTTCCCCTACATACAGACCAACATCACGTAAATGAGTCATGCATGACATGATGCACATTTCTCTGTCAGCCTCTGCCTGGAGCCGCGCCTTGGGCCGCGCCTTTACCCCCTTCAGAAATCCTGTCAAATCGGTTCCTTTCACTCATGTCACACCACCAAACTGTCACCGCCTCACATACACACACTCATACAGGTGAAACACAGGTAACAGTCAGGTTTCGCAAACAAAGCTGCCTCTTGGCTTACACACTTGGCTGTATTCTAGCCACAACAGGTAATTTACAGACGCAATGAGGGGTTAAGTTAAGGATGAGCGCACAAGCCTTGATTGGGTAATAGGGAGGGGAGATGAGTCACGGGGATGATGTTCACAATTGGTCTCCACCATCTGTCATTATTGTTACCTTTAAGAGGACTGAGGACACGGTGCCCATTGAGTATGAATAAACAGCTGCTCGTACAACTACAAGATAATGATCATGTGGCCTAGGACTATCAAAATGTTTTGTTTTAGTGCTTTTTGATGATCATTATAAACCATATGGTTTGTGTTATATGTACCACATAAGGGGAATTATTATTACATGGACAAAGTGTGATGCCGACATAATTACACACAAGAGACAACTATTTGAGGACATTGTAGTCATGGGGAATTTCGCTGGCCTCTTGCAACATTCAAGTATCCTTTAAATTCCCCCACCAAAAAGAAAACTCCTTGTAGGTTTATGCAGTATGCATGTCATGCATGGACTAGCAGGGGGGGGGGGGGGGGGACTGACTGACGATCATCAGTTGTATTGTCCCCTGTACAGTCAGTTCCTAGGCATATATACACACTGAGCATATAAAATATTAGGAACACCTTCCTAGTATTGAGGTGCATACCCTTTTGCCCTTGGAACAGCATGGGGGCATGGACTCTACAAGGTGTCGAAAGTGTTCCGCAGGGATGCTGGCCCATGTTGACTCCAACGCTTCCCAGAGTTGTGTCAAGTTGGCAGGATGTCCTTTGGGTGGTGGACCATTGTTGATACACACGGGAAACTTTTGAGCGTGAAAAACCCAGCAGTATTGCGGTTTTTGACACTCAAACCAGTGCTCCTGGCACCTACTACCATACCCTGTTCAAAGGCACTTCAATATTTTGTCTTAAAAATCCTTCTTTAACCTGTTCCCTGCCCTTCATCATTGAAGTAGATTTAACAAGTGACCTCAACAAGGGATCAAAGATTTCAACTGGTCAGTCTATGTGATGGAAAGAGCAGGTGTTTCTAATGGTTTGTACACTCAGTGTATGTTTTTGTATATTGTCTGGTGTCGTTTTTATTTACATTTACATTTAAGTCATTTAGCAGACGCTCTTATCCAGAGCGACTTACAAATTGGTGCATTCACCTTATGATATCCAGTGGAACAACCACTTTACAATAGTGCATCTAACTCTTTTAAGGGGGGGGGGGGTTAGAAGGATTACTTTATCCTATCCTAGGTATTCCTTAAAGAGGTGGGGTTTCAGGTGTCTCCTGTGTCTCCGGTGTTTATGTCCTGTAAGGAGTTTTTACACTGGGTACATACTGGTGGCGGAATTGGAAGGAACAGTAACATTAACAAAGAGGTTGGGTATTGTGTATTTAATGAAAGAACCAATACTGTATTGTGTATTTGGCCAAATAGGAGAGCAGATCGAGTTACTCTGTTCAACTGGTTTCAGATCAGGGCCCATAACCACAAACCACAGTGCCAAGTACCACAGTTCAAATCAGACTACTGTTGCACTCTACAGTTCACTCACTGCAACTACGTCAAATGAGTTTATCAGTTCATTATGAGACCCCATGATGGAAACCATGGATACCATAACTGGGATTCCAAAACACCAAACATTGGTCAAAATGTATTTCAATGAATCCTCTTCAAAGTAAGGCATTTGTGTTGGGATATTGATAAGCAAATCAAGTCTTGATACAGATTTCTAACATTAAAACCAAAGTTGTCCACATGATGGCAATGTTGCCTGATAGAAGACAGACTGCCATGGTAGTCTGTCTTCTAACCAAGAGCCTGGATCGGAAGTATTCAATAGGGATGCTAATAAATCAAATCAAAAAGGTATATTTGACAATTACAAAATACCATCAATCCCGTGACCTGCGTTACTGCAGTTGTCAAATCAGATCTAGAGCCAGTCTTCACAACCCTAATTGAGCAAACACGTTTTACCTTGAGGGTAGTCAGTAATATATACTAGTTTTACTCCATACTGTCCCTGAAAGGTTTAAACTAATATGACTTCCTGTAATTGCCAATACCTTCCACCCACAAGGCTTAGGACCAAACACCTAACCTTAACGAACTGCTTTCTTAATGTCGCTGTCACAACATTAACACGAAGTTGCAACGTTGAGCTCAATCTAACTGAGCTACAGACATCTCCCTTTGGCCTGCTCTCCACACAGTATACTAAGAGGCTTATTAGCCTACACATCAGCTAAGTGATCAGGGTCACGGCATCAATGTAACTGGCCGTGAATCAAACCTGTGACACCAGGGGTGTATTCATTAGACAAAGACCGTAGCAAACAGTTACAAAATGTTTGGCAATGGAAACCGTTTATTCCAAACTGAGGTAGGCCCCTCCCCATTTCATTCCTTTTGGCTCCTAGTGAATACACCCTAGAGCATGTATTCCCAAACTGGGGTATGCGCAATGCTGTCGGGGGTACACCAAATAAAAATGTGATTCACATTTAAAATATATCATTCTTAATATATAATTTTTTTTAAATAAAAAACAAATACATTTTCAAACAGTCCATTTATATTTTCCAACCGGGCTATAGATTTGGGTGAGGTTGTTTTCTCGCCCGAGTAGCCTCGTTTCACTGCCAAAAATAAAATTAAACCATCTAGTGTTCAGCGAAATAACGCCACAAAGTAAAATATAGGTAGCCTAGTCAAAAAATTAACATCCAATCACATTAACTATTACTCTCTCGTGGGACCGTATGTAGCCAAACGTAGCTGCTGCTCATTCTGTTTGCTTGAAAATAGATAAATGGTTAAAAAAAAAAGTAAGGCCCACATCCATAGAGACACATACCAGCTCTACTGGTAGTACTGCTACTACCAGCAGTATTACACCTGCACCTGTCGACGACACGAGTTGTTCTGCTTCTACGAGCATATCCAATGTTAACATCAGTAATTCTACATTTGTTGTTTGCCCAGCTAGCATGGACACTAACAGTTGTGTCTGATGCAGCCGAAGAGCTACTGCCCCCTTACCAGGGAAAGCACCGAACAACAGATAGGGACGTTGGACAGTCGAAGAGGCGTAAATATGATGAGAACTACATTGATTTTGGGTAGTGCCTTTCCTCAGCCACAGTGTGTTATACGTGCAAAAGTACTACCTCACAACTCGATGAAGCCTTCACTCTTGCGCAGACATTTAGAAACAAAACATGCCAATTTGAAAAATAAGCCAGAGTTTTTTGAGCGAGAATTAAGACGACTTTCGAGTAGTAATACATGTATAAAAGCAACAGAGACCATTAATAAGAAGTGGCTAGAAGCGTCTTATATGGTGACCTACCTAGTGGTTAGGACAGGCAAGCCCCGTACTATTGTGGAGGACTTAATTCTTCCTGCGGTCACAGATATGGCTGGGACAATGCTAGGGGAAAAGGCCCAAAAAACTATACAGACAATGTCTTCATCAAACACTTTCACGACGCATCAGTGACACGGCAGGAGATGTTTTGAAACAATTACTGCTTCGCATGCAAGCCAGTGAATTCTATGAGTTACAGCTGGATGAGTCAACAGACGTGGCGGGCTTGGCACAACTCCTGGTATATGTCCAATACGTTTATGTGGGGTCAATTAAGTAAAACATCCTCTTCTGCAAACCACTGGAAACCAGGACAACAGGAGAGGATATTTTTAAAGTACTGGACAGCTTTGTGTCATCAAATGGACTTTGATCAAGATCTGTTGGTATCTGTACTGATGGTGCAAAAGCCATGACAGGGAGACATAGTGGAGTGATAGCGCAAGCAGTTGCTCCCGACGCCGCTTGGGTACACTGCAGCATCCACCGAGAGGCTCTTGCTGCCAAGGAAATGCCTGACAGCTTGAAAGACATTTTGGACACTACAGTGAAAATGGTTAACTCTGTTAAAGCGAGGTTCCTGAACTCTCGTGTTTTCCTGCACTATGCAATGATATGGGCAGCGCTACATATCATGATCTGAATCTAGGATTACAGGGACTCTCCGCAACTATATTCAATGTGCGGGACAAAATTGAGGCTATGATTAAGAAGTTGGAGCTCTACTCCATCTGCATTAACAAGGACAACACACAGGTATTTCCATCGTTTGATTTTTTGTGTGAAAATGAACACAATCTTACGGACAATGTCAAATGTGATATAGCGAAGCACCTGAGTGAGTTAGGTGCGCAATTACGCAGGTACTTTCCCGAAACGGATGACACAAACAACTGGATTCGTTATCCCATTTCATGCCCTGCCTCCAGTCCACTTACCGATATCTGAACAAGAGAGCCTCATCGAAATTGCAACAAGCGGTTCTGTGAAATCTTTATTTAAATTGGAAGCCACTGCCAGATTTCTGGATTGGGCTGCGCTCAGAATATCCTGCCTTGGCAAATCGCACTGTTAAGACACTGATGCCCTTTGCAACCACGTACCTATGTGAGAGTGGATTCTCGGCCCTCACTAGCATGAAAACTAAATACAGGCACAGACTGTGTGGGAAATGATTTAAGACAGACTCTCTCCAATACAACCCAAAATTGCAGCGTTATGTGCATCCTTTCAAGCACACCCTTCTCAATAACCTGTGGTGAATTATTCACAATGATGAACAAATAAGGTTTTATATGTAAGATGGTTAAATAAGGAGCAAAATTATATATTATTATTTGTGCCCTGGTCCTATAAGAGCTCTTTGTCACTTCCCACAAGCCGTATTGTGACAAACTCACACTCATTCTTATGTTTAATACATTTATCATATAGTGTGTGTGTGGCAGGCTTACAATAATGGCAAAAAACAACATTTGAGAGTGCGCTGACCCTGGTGCTAGAGGGGGTACGCAGCTGGAGGTTGACTGGTTGAATGTTTGAAGCTGTATGGGAATATAAAAAGTTGGGGAACCACTGCCCTAGAGCACTTCTCTCAGAATGACAGATACTCTGCAAGTTAAGGGCCAAAGGGGGAAGTCAGCATAACTACATTTTCTCAGGTCTTAGTTTCACTAAAATGTTCCCGAAAATATTTGGTAAAGGTCATGAGGAATACATATTCACAATTCAGGAAGACCTCAATCAAGGTCGACAACTGCAGAAAATCATATAGTAAGGGTGTGGTTTGAAACCGGAGATGGGGACAAAGACTTGTTTAGCGGGACTAAGTTATATAAACTAAGGGTCATACATAAAGGCAAGAAATTGTTTATTTAGTCTTTACAGTTGAATATTCTGAACCATTCGCTCATAAAGGGGTCAGTTCCCCCAAACTGGTTTCCTTACCCTGTAAACGGTCTATGGTCATGATTTTTATTGTAACCAGCGTATGGGAGAATCTGAACCTTCAACTACAAACACTAGGCTGCGTTTACACAGGCAGCCCATTTCAGATATTTAAAAAAAAATACTAATAATTGGTATTTTGACCAATCAGACCAGTTCTTTTGCCAATAATTGGGCAAAGATCAGAAACACGGACTTAAGACGTCCACATGTTCTAATTGATTGTATTCGGATGTAAAGCTTGCCTATTTATATGATAAACTATAATGCCTCTTTGCAATAAATTGAAAGTATACATAGTATTCGAATGATGAAAAAACGAACATCATTTTGACTACCCAATTCATTACAATGGTATCAAACATTTTGTTTTGGCTATCAAAATTATAGGCTAACTAAACAACGACTGAAATAAGCAAACAAATACAGTTGACAAACTATTTTATCTTACCAACTGCAAAACACAGGCCAACTGCGAAAATGCTGAGAAGAATTCTGTTCATCTTGGAAAATATTTTTAAAAAGATCAGTGTCGACAACTTTACCAGAGTTTTTTTCCGTGCCTCTATATGGACAGTTAGTTAATGTGATCAAATAGCCAAATTCGTCACCAACTCGCCATTTATAATTTCCCACCCATTTTCACAGACGCGTCACCGTTATCCTATTCAACATAGAAGTGTCTGGGCCACGTTCAGTTGCTAAACGTTCTTGAACGTTGCCGATATAAATTCCATATAGAGGGCCGACCCACTGAGCACAGACGTAAATTCAATGTATTTTCCGCCCTGCAATAGGCTATGTGCAAGCCAATTCAACCTGTGTCGACATGCTAGAACAGATCACTGTCTGAAGTTGTCTGAACAGAAACGATCTTCCTCCAGCACTAAGAGAAACACAATTATTTCCGTTATTGGCTTTGCTTCTGCAATGCAAGGTTGCTATTCTGTTTTTTTGCTTGTTTTCATGGCAACACACTTGGCACAAACTGGTGCATAACGTTGTTTCAATGTAATTTGTCAACGAATTGTGACGTTGGAAAATACAAAGGCTTTGAAAAGTCATCAATTTAAAGCATTTATAAAAAAAAAAAAAAAAATGGGGGGTGGTTGTGAAATTTCAACCACAGGATTATGTCATCATGACAACCAAATCTCAACACAGACAAACCTTGAATAAAATATGTTTACGTGTTATATTTAGAACAACATCAATGTTCAATGTTATATCCACTATTATGAAGAAAAAAAACTATAGGCTGGGCAGCACCTCCTATTGGAGAATTGACCTATCTACAGCTACCTCTAGACCTCCCGTCCAAGGTTTTAACCAAGCCCAGCTATCATATTTGTCACTGACTATTACCAACATACTATCATGAGAATGATTGTTGAGAGATCTCCACTTAAAAAAATCACTACGTTCACTGTTGCTATGGAAGACATTCCAAAGGGTAGGCTTAACAGAGCGAATGAAATGTGACCATACTTTATCAATCGTCAATGATGTTATTTAGGCCTACAGTATATAGCATTTGCAAAGTCATCAACAGATATGGTCTCAATTCAACTCAGAAATAACAAAAAATAGACACCACAATAGGCCTAGGGTTTCAAGCTCCGGTTGATGTCAAATGTAATGATATTTAGTGCTATTCAATTTTGTTTGGTTGTTAACACAACCAAATATCAACATTGGAAGTAGATGTACTGTATCTTCTGCTTGGCTAGTTCCATCTGTGCCACTGGCTTAAATCCCAGTTTGTGTAAAAATTACAAATAAATGATATGTTGAATTCACATCCTCCATCTCAACCAAAAATGTAAGTTAATAAAGAATAGGACTAAATCAAACCTTTCAGTTACTGGCCATCAATCAAACACAATTCAATATTACTTTTTTAATACAGTAAATAGCCTAAAGTTAAGGCTATAATCTTACAAAGTAATCTCACATTTAATCTTAAAATGAGTAACACATCCATGGCCACATTGAGGTTACTGTAACTATAAATGTATTATTGTGTAATAATATGAAGTTTGCATGTTCAAGATCCCATGCATAGGTCATCACAGGTCTGTTGAGATCTTCACAAATGCTGTAGCCTAATGATCTGCGCAGAATTTCGAACGGCATTGATTACTTGTACTTTTAATGTAATCTCAACTGCAAGCCAGGTCATTTGGTTCTGCTATTAGATGAAGCACAGTGACATCACATTACCTGTTGTATAAATAAACAAAATATCTGACATTGTATTCCCATTTGATGTGCTTTTAAATGGTTGAATGTGCAGTGATAGACATTTGAGTGACCACTGGACCAAAATTCAGACATTGTCTTTCCATTGAAATTTGGATGTTCTTTTAGTTGATTGAAAGCATAGTGATAAAACATTGGAAATTCAACTCACTTTTTAGTGGGTGACTATACAGTAGATTGTAACCTTTGAACAAGGTCTCAATCAAATATTACCCAATTATCCACAATGAAATGAAGTCGTGTGCCCAGTCGGAAGTCTGCTCTTGCAGTCTGTGCAAGCATCTCTAAATTGTGCTCATGATATGTCAGTCTCTCATTTTAATCTTTGTCAGCAAAAGACAAAACAGTTAGCGAATTAGTGAACATTGACTCCCACCAGTGTAACTGGAAAAGCAAATATTGGTTACTTTTGAAAAGTACTGCTTGAGTTTATCTTGAATCATTGTTTCCCTATCCTGTTGCAAGATATTCTGTGATTGAGTCAATATTGTTTGTGATACTATGTGCATTTGCGTGGTCGGTGACTTTGAGCAGGAAAGACTGTGTGTGGCTTTAAGGGGCGTTTGTGTCTCCTCTTCAGAGGGCAACAGTTATGAAATGCTTTCATCAGAGTCATTACTTCAAACCCTGACTGCAGTCTTTGTTTTGCCCACAGATCCCAGAGTCTCTGACATGTTTCTCAACTGTTGTCATTATAGCAAAGGGCATTTGGGAGTGAACAACAATGCTAATCTCTATTCTGATCAGTCACTGCAGCAGAAGAGATCCCAGGAGTTATACAAGAGAGAAGGATAAATAGGACTATGGAAAGGATTGGAGAGGTAGAGCTTTTGATTATAATGTAATTCTGGACAAGAATTCGTCCTCCAAAAGTGTTTTTTCTGGAGTTGCAGCTGGCTTAAAATTATTTTTTTAAACAATTGTAAGAAAGAGCCTACTGTAGATGTTAGGACTAGGAGTAAGATATTTTTTTAAACATTTGCGGACGAAAGGGTGTGGTGATGCCAGCAGGCTTGGTGAGGGAACATGTCACATGACTCAGTGAGCAACAGGCATACTGTCACGGATAATGTGCTGTTACACTAATTGTTTTTCCTTGTTCCAACTTCAGACAATACATGCATTTCCATATAACATAACATACGCGAGCACACACTCAAACACAGATCGACTGAACACGTTTTTGTGGATTCTTTTGGATCCTCTCATACAAATTCAATCACTCTTATATATTTTTTAATTACGGTATGTTGCCCAATGCAATCGCTTGAGTGCTCTACCCAGAAAGCAAACACTTGATCACAAAAACACAATTGTTAAATAATGGTCATATCAGTAAGAAACAAAGGAGAAACTTGTTGGCCTCCTGCCCAGTGTGCCCAGGGTGTGTGAGGAGAGACCAAGGGAGGGACATGGCCTTACTCCTGATGCCGTGGTCAAAACTCCTGAGTCACGTAGGCACTCCTCCTTTCCCTGGAAAATGTGACGGAGTCAGGGCAGGCACATGGTTGCATACTGCTCATTTTACTAAAGAGGAACAGCACTGGCTTTGGGAAAAAGTAGACGACAATAGTCTCCATAACATATAGTCACTGGCAAGGCTTCACAGTTTTGGGATTTGCCATGGCGTTGGTCTTTCTTGTTTACACAGAAAAACACATTAAGTAAAAAAATTCAGAGATTAAGCAGATTTTTTACATTTTAAATATCTTATAGAGTAGATACAGTGCCGTGAAAAAGTATTGGCCCCTTTCTGATTTTCTCTATTTTTGCATATGGTCTTATACTGAATGTTATCAGATCTTCAACCAAAACCTAATATTATATAAAGGGAACCTGAGATTACAACTAACAAAACAAATGTATACTTATTTTTTTTACTCTTGCATGCAGAACTGCTTTAACTCAGTGACATTTGTGGGTTTTCAAGCAGGACCTGCTCGTTTCAAGTCTTGCCACAACATCTCAATTGGAATTAGGTCTGGACTTTGACTAGGCCATTCCAAACCTTCACATTTGTTGCTTTTTAACAATCTTCATGTAGACTTGATTGTGCGTTTTGGATCATTGTCTTGCTCCATGACACAGCTGCACTTCAGCTTCAGCTCACAGACAGATGTCCTGACATTCTCCTGTAGAATTCTCTGATACAGAGCAGAATTCATGGTTCTTTCTGTTAAGGCAAGTCGTACATGTCCCGAGGCAGCAAAGCATCCCCAAACCATCACACTTCCACCACCATGCTTGACCGTTGGAATGAGGTTCTTACTGTGGAATGCAGTGTTTGGTTTTTCACCAAACATAAATGGGACCCATGTCGTCCAAAATGTTCACTGAAGTTTGCAAAAAAGCACCTGGAAGCACCTGGATGATCATCAAAACTCTTGGAAGAATGTTCTATGGACAGATGAGTCAAAAGTATAAATGATCTAAATGTCATTGGCAGATAATTTAGCTTATTTTAACCTATTATTTAATAGGCTTAATACAAGTAATGCATCTTATTTGTAATGCATCTTCTAAGATATTTTTAAAGATATTTTTTCCTTAATACAACAATTAAGGTCAAATATACAGTGGGGAGAACAAGTATTTGATACACTGCCGATTTTGCAGGTTTTCCTACTTACAAAGCATGTAGAGGTCTGTAATTTTTATCATAGGTACACTTCAACTATGAGAGACGGAATCTAAAACAAAAATCCAGAAAATCACATTGTATGATTTTTAAGTAATTAATTTGCATTTTATTGCATGACATAAGTATTTGATACATCAGAAAAGCAGAACTTAATATTTGGTACAGAAACCTTTGTTTGCAATTACAGAGATCATACGTTTCCTGTAGTTCTTGACTAGGTTTGCACACACTGCAGCAGGGATTTTGGCCCACTCCTCCCTACAGATCTTCTCCAGATCCTTCAGGTTTCGGGGCTGTCGCTGGGCAATACGGACTTTCAGCTCCCTCCAAAGATTTTCTATTGGGTTCAGGTCTGGAGACTGGCTAGGCCACTCCAGGACCTTGAGATGCTTCTTACGGAGCCACTCCTTAGTTGCCATGGCTGTGTGCTTCGTGTCGTTGTCATGCTGGAAGACCCAGCCACGACCCATCTTCAATGCTCTTACTGAGGGAAGGAGGTTGTTGGCCAAGATCTCGCGATACATGGCCCCATCCATCCTCCCCTCAATACGGTGCAGTCGTCCTGTCCCCTTTGCAGAAAAGCATCCCCAAAGAATGATGTTTCCACCTCCATGCTTCACGGTTGGGATGGTGTTCTTGGGGTTGTACTCATACTTCTTCTTCCTCCAAACACGGCGAGTGGAGTTAGACCAAAAAGCTCTATTTTTGTCTCATCAGACCACATGACCTTCTCCCATTCCTCCTCTGGATCATCCAGATGGTCATTGGCAAACTTCAGACAGGCCTGGACATGCACTGGCTTAAGCAGGGGGACCTTGCGTGCGCTGCAGGATTTTAATCCATGACGGCGTAGTGTGTTACTAATGGTTTTCTTTGAGACTGTGGTCCCAGCTCTCTTCAGGTCATTGACCAGGTCCTGCCGTGTAGTTCTGGGCTGATCCCTCACCTTCCTCATGATCATTGATGCCCCACGAGGTGAAATCTTGCATGGAGCCCCAGACCGAGGGTGATTGACCGTCATCTTGAACTTCTTCCATTTTCTAATAATTGCGCCAACAGTTGTTTCCTTCTCACCAAGCTGCTTGCCTATTGTCCTGTAGCCCATCCCAGCCTTGTGCAGTTCTACAATTTTATCCCTGATGTCCTTACACAGCTCTCTGGTCTTGGCCATTGTGGAGAGGTTGGAATCTGTTTGATTGTGTGTGGACAGGTGTCTTTTATACAGGTAACGAGTTCAAACAGGTGCAGTTAATACAGGTAATGAGTGGAGAACAGGAGGGCTTCTTAAAGAAAAACTAACAGGTCTGTGAGAGCCGGAATTCTTACTGGTTGGTAGGTGATCAAATACTTATGTCATGCAATAAAATGCAAATTAATTATTTAAAAATCATACAATGTGATTTTCTGGATTTTTGTTTTAGATTCCGTCTCTCACAGTTGAAGTGTACCTATGATAAAAATTACAGACCTCTACATGCTTTGTAAGTAGGAAAACCTGCAAAATCGGCAGTGTATCAAATACTTGTTCTCCCCACTGTATATATTGTTTTATAATGTAAAGTAAGATAATCGTGAAGAAAATGTACTACTTCTGTCACGACTTCCGCCGAGGTCGGTCCATCTCCTCGTACGGGCGGCGTTCGGCGGTCGACGTCACCGGTCTTCTAGCCATCGCTGATCCATCTTTCATTTTCCATTGGTTTTGTCTTTATTTTCTACACACCTGGTTTTCATTGTCCAATTACATGTTCATGTATTTAACCCTCTGTTTCCCCCATGTTTGTTGTGCGTGATTATTTCTATGTTCAGTTCGGTTCATGATGGCTGGTTTTTCGACGGGTGCTGTGTTCACCAGTGCGTAATATTTACCGTTGGGTTTTTTGTCAAGTGTATTTGTTTACCTTGTGCCTTTATTGTTTGAGTAAAGTACGTTGCTCACTCATTTTGCTCTCCTGCGCCTGACTTCATGCACCAGCTACACTCACCCTCTGACAGAATCACGCACCAAACCATATGGAATCAGCAGGAGCAGACAACCCCGGATTAGGGGTCGAGGAGCGCGTCCAGCAGCATGCGGCTATGTTACAACATCTCGGCATCGCCATGGATCGCGTCCTGCAGAATCTGGACCGCTGGGAGAAAAGAGGAGTTCCTCCAGTGCATCCACCATCACCACCAAGGACACCACTACACACCCCTCCATCACCTCGTCCCAGTGGGATTCAGCTTGATCTTCCGAAGGAGTATGACGGGACGGCTGCGGGATGTCAGGGGTTCCTACTCCAGCTGGAACTCTACCTAGTAACCATCCACCCGGCTCCTTCGGGCCGTGAGAGCGTGTCCGCCCTCGTCTCCTGTCTCTCAGGGAAAGCCCTGGAGACACCGCTTCTCCTTCATCCCATACAGCTCGTCCAACTTAGGCAGGGGACGAGGAGCGCACAGGAGTTCTCTCTGGAATTTCGGACCCTGGCCGCTAGCACGTGATGGAACGACAGGGCCCTGATTGATTACTACCATTGTAGTTTGAGCGAGGACGTCCGTCGGGAGTTAGCCTGCAGGGACACCACTCTCACCTTTGACCAGCTGGTGGACCTGTCCATCCGGTTGGATAACCTGCTGGCTACTCGCGGACGTCCAGATCGGGGTCTGTCGATTCCATCCCCCAGCACCACAGCTCCTACACCCATGGAGCTGGGAGGTGCTGCACGTATGGTGACCGGAGGAGGGGCCGGTCCATGCACCATCTGTGGCCGCAGAGGGCACACTGCCGGTCGGTGCTGGAGGAACTCTGGGAGTTGAGGCAGCAGGCAGGGCACTCTTGTGTCACCCCAGGTGAGTCGGCACCAGGCTCACCCAGAGCCCTCTGTTGCACACATGTTTGTGTATATTAACTTTCCTGAGTTTCCCCCGCATTCGCAGCATAAGGCGCTCGTAGATTCAGGCGTAGCTGGGAATTTTATTGACCATTCATTTTCCCATAGTTTAGGAATCCCTATTGTTCCAGTGGATATGCCCTTCCCAGTTCACGCCCTAGATAGTCGACCATTGGGGTCGGGGCTAATTAGGGAGGCCACCGCTCCACTGGGCATGGTGACGCGGGAGGATTACAAGGAGAAAATCAGTTTTTTCCTTATTGATTTTCCTGTGTTTCCCATGGTGCTGGGTATACCCTGGTTGGCCTGTCATGACCCCACTATTTCGTGGCAACAGAGAGCTCTCACGGGGTGGTCGCGAAAGTGCTCGGGGAGGTGTTTAGGGGTTTCCGTCGGTGCAACTACGGTGGAAAGTCCAGACCAGGTCTCCACCGTGCGCATCCCCTCTGAATATGCCGATTTGGCTCTCGCCTTCTGTAAGAAGAAGGTGACTTAATTACCACCCCATCGACGGGGGGATTGTGCGATAAATCTCCTGGTAGACGCAGCACTTCCCAGGAGTCACGTGTATCCCCTGTCACAAGAGGAGACGGCGGCTATGGAAATATATGTCTCCGAATCCCTGGAGCAGGGGTACATTCGGTCCTCCACTTCACCTGCCTCCTCAAGTTTCTTTTTTGTGAAGAAGAAGGATGGAGATCTGCGCCCGTGTATTGACTATCGAGGCATCAACCAGATCACAGTGAGGCACAGTTACCCCCTACCTCTCATAGCCAGTGCGATTGAGTCACAAAATTGCATCTCAGGAGCGCTTACAACCTGGTGCATATCCGGGAGGGGGACGAGTGGAAGACGGCATTTAGTACCACCTCAGGGCACTATGAGTACCTCGTCATGCCGTACGGGTTGATGAATGCTCCATCAGTCTTCCAGGCCTTTGTAGACGAGATTTTCCGGGACCTGCACGGGCAGGGTGTAGTGGTGTATATCAATGACATTCTGATACACTCCACTACACGCGCCGAGCATGTGTCCCTGGTGCGCATGGAGCTTGGTCACCTGTTGGAGCACGACCTGTACGTCAAGGCTGAGAAATGCCTGTGTTTTCAACAGTCCGTCTCCTTCTTAGGATACCGCATCTCCACTTCAGGGGAGATGCGACTCCCCTCCAAGTCTCCGACCACTACCTTGTATCCTTTTCCCTCTCGCTCTCATCCAACACTTCCCACACTGCCCCTACTCGGATGGTATCGCGCCGTCCCAACCTTCGCTCTCTCTCCCCCGCTACTCTCTCCTCTTCCATCCTATCATCTCTTCCCTCTGCTCAAACCTTCTCCAACCTATCTCCTGATTCTGCCTCCTCAACCCTCCTCTCCTCCCTTTCTGCATCCTTTGACTCTCTATGTCCCCTATCCTCCAGGCCGGCTCGGTCCTCCCCTCCTGCTCCGTGGCTCGACGACTCATTGCGAGCTCACAGAACAGGGCTCCGGGCAGCCGAGCGGAAATGAGGAAAACTCGCCTCCCTGCGGACCTGGCATCCTTTCACTCCCTCCTCTCTACATTCTCCTCTTCTGTCTCTGCTGCTAAAGCCACTTTCTACCACTCTAAATTCCAAGCATCTGCCTCTAACCCTAGGAAGCTCTTTGCCACCTTCTCCTCCCTCCTGAATCCTCCTCCCCCTCCTCCCCCCTCCTCCCTCTCTGCGGATGACTTCGTCAACCATTTTGAAAAGAAGGTCGACGACATCCGATCCTCGTTTGCTAAGTCAAACGACACCGCTGGTTCTGCTCACACTGCCCTACCCTGTGCTTTGACCTCTTTCTCCCCTCTCTCTCCAGATGAAATCTCGCGTCTTGTGACGGCCGGCCGCCCAACAACCTGCCCGCTTGACCCTATCCCCTCCTCTCTTCTCCAGACCATTTCCGGAGACCTTCTCCCTTACCTCACCTCGCTCATCAACTCATCCTTGACCGCTGGCTACGTCCCTTCCGTCTTCAAGAGAGCGAGAGTTGCACCCCTTCTGAAAAAACCTACACTCGATCCCTCCGATGTCAACAACTACAGACCAGTATCCCTTCTTTCTTTTCTCTCCAAAACTCTTGAACGTGCCGTCCTTGGCCAGCTCTCCTGCTATCTCTCTCAGAATGACCTTCTTGATCCAAATCAGTCAGGTTTCAAGACTAGTCATTCAACTGAGACTGCTCTTCTCTGTGTCACGGAGGCGCTCCGCACTGCTAAAGCTAACTCTCTCTCCTCTGCTCTCATCCTTCTAGACCTATCGGCTGCTTTTGATACTGTGAACCATCAGATCCTCCTCTCCACCCTCTCCGAGTTGGGCATCTCCGGCGCGGCCCACGCTTGGATTGCGTCCTACCTGACAGGTCGCTCCTACCAGGTGGCGTGGCGAGAATCTGTCTCTGCACCACGTGCTCTCACCACTGGTGTCCCCCAGGGCTCTGTTCTAGGCCCTCTCCTATTCTCGCTATACACCAAGTCACTTGGCTCTGTCATATCCTCACATGGTCTCTCCTATCATTGCTATGCAGACGACACACAATTAATCTTCTCCTTTCCCCCTTCTGATAACCAGGTGGCGAATCGCATCTCTGCATGTCTGGCAGACATATCAGTGTGGATGACGGATCACCACCTCAAGCTGAACCTCGGCAAGACGGAGCTGCTCTTCCTCCCGGGGAAGGACTGCCCGTTCCATGATCTCGCCATCACGGTTGACAACTCCATTGTGTCCTCCTCCCAGAGTGCTAAGAACCTTGGCACTCTGGGACAACACCCTGTCGTTCTCAACTAACATCAAGGCGGTGACCCGTTCCTGTAGGTTCATGCTCTACAACATTCGCAGAGTACGACCCTGCCTCACACAGGAAGCGGCGCAGGTCCTAATCCAGGCACTTGTCATCTCCCGTCTGGATTACTGCAACTCGCTGTTGGCTGGGCTCCCTGCCTGTGCCATTAAACCCCTACAACTCATCCAGAACGCCGCAGCCCGTCTGGTGTTCAACCTTCCCAAGTTCTCTCACGTCAACCCGCTCCTCCGCTCTCTCCACTGGCTTCCAGTTGAAGCTCGCATCCGCTACAAGACCATGGTGCTTGCCTACGGAGCTGTGAGGGGAACGGCA
Source organism: Salvelinus alpinus (assembly GCF_045679555.1). Lineage (NCBI taxonomy): Eukaryota > Metazoa > Chordata > Actinopteri > Salmoniformes > Salmonidae > Salvelinus > Salvelinus alpinus. The sequence goes on along the minus strand of NC_092114.1, from coordinate 43,359,316 downwards.
CCTCCGTACCTTCAGGCTCTGATCAGGCCCTACACCCAAACAAGGGCACTGCGTTCATCCACCTCTGGCCTGCTCGCCTCCCTACCTCTGAGGAAGTACAGTTCCCGCTCAGCCCAGTCAAAACTGTTCGCTGCTCTGGCACCCCAATGGTGGAACAAACTCCCTCACGACGCCAGGTCAGCGGAGTCAATCACCACCTTCCGGAGACACCTGAAACCCCACCTTTTTAAGGAAGACCTGGGAGAGGAGAAAGTAATCCTTCTAACCCCCCCCCCCCCCCCCCCCTTAAAAGAATTAGATGCACTATTGTAAAGTGGTTGTTCCACTGGATATCATAAGGTGAATGCACCAATTTGTAAGTCGCTCTGGATAAGAGCGTCTGCTAAATGACTTAAATGTAATGTAAATGAGATGGAGAGTGACCGCATTACAGCCGTGCGTAATTGGCTGACTCCCACCATGGTAAAGGAAGTGCAGCGGTTTCTAGGGTTTGCCAACTACTACCGGAGGTGTATCCGGGGGCTTTGGTCAGGTAGCGGCTCCCATTACCTCACGGCTGAAGGGGGGACTGATGCGTTTGCAGTGGTCAGTGAGGCGGACAGGGCTTTTGGTCAGCTGAGGGCTCTGTTTACCTCGGCTTCCGTGCTGGCTCATCTGGAACCCTCTTTGGCGTTCATAGTGGAGGTGGACGCATCCGAGGCTGGGATAGTAGCCGTGCTCTGAATCCTTGCCAGGCAAGGTTTGCCATTTTTTTACCCGTTTTGTTTTCACCCTATCCTACAGACCAGGTTCCCAGAACGCGAAGGCAGACGCACTGTCCCAGAGGAGCGGCCCATGGATCCCACTCCCATACTCCCGGCCTCTTGCCTGGTGGCACCGGTAGTGTGCCTTCCAATGTCCAGCTGGGCGTCTGTACGTTCCGTCTGCTGTCCACGTCCGTTTGATCTATTGGGCCTATACGTCACCCTCCTCTGGTCATCCGGGCATCGGTCGGACAGTGCGCTGTCTTAGTGGGAAGTACTGGTGGTCCACTTTAGCTAAGGACGTGAGGGTTTATGTCTCCTCCTGCTCGGTGTGCGCCCAGTGCAAGGCCCCTAGGCACTTGCCCAGAGGGAAGTTACCCATTCCACAACGGCCGTGGTCGCACCAGTCGGTGTATTTCCTAACGGATTTTCCTCCATCACAGGGTAACACCACAATCCTGGTCGTTGTGGATCGGATTTCTAAGTCCTGTCGTCTCCTCCCTTTGCACGGTCTCCCTACGGCCCTACAGACTGCGGAGGCCCTGTTTACACACGTCTTCCAGCACTACGGGGTGCCTGAGGACATTGTATTTGATCGAGGTCCCCAGTTCACGTCAAGGGTCTGGAGGACGTTCATGGAACGTCTGGGGGTCTCGGTCAGCCTTACCTCGGGTTTACTCCCCGAGATTAACGGGCAGGTGGAGAGAGTGAACCAGGATGTGGGTAGGTTTCTGCGGTCCTATTGCCAGGACCGGCCGGGGGAGTGGGCGGCGTTCGTGCCCTGGGTAGAGATGGCCCAGAACTCGCTCCGCCACTCCTCCACTAACCTCTCCCCCTTCCAGTGCGTATTGGGGTATCAGCCGGTCCTGGTGCCTTGGCATCAGAGCCAGATCGAGGCTCCTGCGGTGGATGGCTGTTTTAGGTGGATGGCTGTTTTACCCTCAACTTCAAAATGGAGATTGCCTCAATGGCGCTGCCCATGCTGTCACAGACGCAATAATGGCACAGATACAAAGATGAGTCCTCAATCTATCCCTATGGGAAATGTAGTAACTTCCTGGTAATGAATAAGCCCTGTATGAATTGTCACACACATGTGACGCACCACGTTGCCAGGAATTAAGACACACAAAGTAAGCCCTTAGAATAGAATAGAGGTTGGATGAATTAGTCATACATTCACACACACATTTTACCTCAGAGCATGTGCTTGCTCGCCCGCATGCATGGCAGAGGGAAGACGTTTTGAGTTGGGTTGAGAGAAAAAAATCCCCTTCATAATGAACCATTGCATTTGTGTAGTGGCATACAGTTGAGCAGATGCGTTTTTAGGATTTCCACACATGGGGAACATTATTTAGCAGGCTCAAAAAAAAAGAGCCTTTCATAAACACATTTCATACAATTCTATGTCATTTACATGAGAGAAGGCGTTAGCAGAATAATCTTTAATACCACACAAATGACCGAAATGAGTTGCTACTCTGACAATAAAAACAACCTTGCCTTGAATGCAAACAATAGCCCAGGCCAAGGAAGAGACCACTATAAACAATGGCTTGTGTGATGATGTGAGCTCTCTACTGCTCTTATCATACAGTGGACGCGTAAGCCTATAGGCCTATGCATGCAATGCCCTAATGCATTTAGTGCTCAAATCTCTGACAACTGAGGTGGACAAGTATTGTTTTAGGAAAGTAAAAGGTGGTGAGGACTGGAGAACGTCCTCTCCGAGGATGCAACAGAGATCGGAAGACAGAGCCACAGTTTGATTAGGGTTTCTACTTCTCTGAAGAGTCCTCTTGTTTGTGGGTGAAGTTGGGCCAAAGTTGAAGCAACCTCTGGGACAGTGCTGTATGGGGTATTTTTTTTGTGATTCCTCCCAACATGTGGAGTTGGAGCTGCAGGCGAACTGCGTCTAGCTGTGTGGGGAGGTGGACTGTGGGACTCAAAGGACTGTGAATCCGTAGCCTTATTGACACCAGCAGAGAGTATCGTCCATATCCCAGATGAGTGCACATATTCACTTATCATTAGATCAGTGCAACTTGAAACTTTGTTTTTGGACAATCATTTCCTCCTCCAGGTTAGATGGACTTCATTTTGTATCATTCTGTCTCCCCTTTTCATAGGCCTAGATTAAATGGTTGCAGACAAGGTTGTTTGTAGTGATCTGTTTGTCAGTGACAGCAGTAGCCTATACTACCCTGTCATTTTTGTCTTATTAAAAAAGATTCTGCTCATTTCTACAGTCATATAACGTGTAGTAGAATTGCGTGAAATGCGTTTATAAACGGAAAAAGAAAGGAGAAGAAATGATCTTATATAGCCAACAGCCTAGGCCAACTCTAAGCCAGTGGCGGTCAGTGCCGTTTAAGATGAGGGAGGACGATTATTTTTTCAATGGGCATGGCCTTATTTCTATTACAGCATATTGGATGACTGTCATTCATATTCCATTCACCCAGTTCAATGTAACATCGATAGGTTTACTACATGATACTCAAATTGTCCCTATACCCTTCATGAGGTTGCTACAACCTAGCCTATGAATGAAAGTTTACAACGTAGGTGCGTGCACACAGGTCGAGAGAAAGATTTGAGGTGGCAGACAGTGACACATGGCAAGACAGAGACACATTCAATACCGCTTTGCATACTCTTTCCTGCATCTAGCTGATCTAGGGTGTCATTGTGGCAAAGTCTAGGAATAGGGATTTTGCTGTTCTGTTCAGGGACTTTCCAAAACTACTATGAGCCAGGTGACGTCCCGGTCGGCTCTAAAAAGGTCCTGGGGAGAGGTGGCGCGAGGTAGTGCGCAGGCAAATGTGTTGCAAAAGGAGCAGAGAGTTAAAGAACGATAACGAGTAGAGAGGAGCCGAATTCAGAAAGTAACTTATGTTGGAGTGATGTTGGAGAAAAAGTATGTTCAGCTTCTGGAAGAGGATTGTTCCATATCACCGAATGACTGTAATTTCTGCCTTCGGGATTAACGTGAGTTCCATCGACGGAGCTAGCTACCAGCCGGCGTGATGCTAGCTAGCTACCCACCGAAGTGATGGATGTCAAAAATTGTTACCGACATCAGAAGAGAGACGTGATTTAGTTATAAAAGATTACATACAGTTGAAGTCATTAAAACTCATTTTTCAACAACTCCCCAAAAACAAACTATAAATTTGGCAAGTCGGTTAGGACATCTACTTTGTGCATGACAGAAGTCATTTTTCCAACAATTGTTTACAGACAGATTATTTCACTTATAACTCACTATCACAATTCCAGTGGGTCAGAAGTTTACATACACTAAGTTGACCGTGCCTTTAAACAGCTTGGAAAATTCCAGAAAATGATGTCATGGCTTTAGAAGCTTCTGATAGGCTAATTGACATAATTTGAGTCAATTGGAGGTGTACCTGTGGATTTATTTCAAGGCATACCTTCAAACTCAGTGCATCTTTGCTTGACATCATGGGAAAATCTAAAGAAATCAGCCAAGACCTCAAAAAAAAAAATTGTAGACCTCCACAAGTCTGGTTCATTCTTGGGAGCAATTTCCAAACGCCTGAAGGTACCACGTTCATCTGTACAAACAATAGTACGCAAGTATAAACACCATGGGACCACGCAGCCGTGATACCACTCAGGAAGAAGATGCGTTCTGTCTCCTAGAGATGAACATACTTTGGTGCCAAAAGTGCAAATCAATCCCAGAACAACAGCAAAGGACTTTGTGAAGATACTGGAGGAAACAGGTACAAAAGCATATCTAAAAAAAAGCACATCTATATCCACAGTAAAAGTAGTCCTATATTGACATAACCTGAAAGGCCGCTCAGGAAGGAAGAATCCACTGCTCCAAAACCGCCATAAAAAAGCCAGACTACAGTTTGCAACTGCACATGGGGACAAAGATCGTACATTTTGTAGAAATGTCCTCTGGTCAGATGAAACAAAAATAGAACTGTTTGGCCATAATGACCATTGTTATGTTTGGAGGAAAAAGGGTGAGGCTTTGCAAGCCAAAGAACACCATCCCAACCGTGAAGCATGGGGGTGGCAGCATCATGTTGTGGGGGTGCTTTGCTGCAGGAGGGACTGGTACACTTCACAAAATACATGGCATCATGAGGCAGGAAAATGATGTGGATATTTTGAAGAAACATCTCAAGACATCAGTTAGGATGTTAAAGCTTGGTCGCAAATGGGTCTTCCAAATAGACAGTGACCCCAAGCATACTTCCAAAGTTGTGGCAAAATGGCTTAAGGAAAGGAATAAAGTCAAGGTATTGGAGTGGCCATCACAAAGCTATAGAATCCTATAGAAAATTTGTGGGCAGAACTGAAAAAGCATATGTGAGCAAGGAGGCCTACAAACCTAACTCAGTTACACCAGCTCTGTCAGGAGGAATGGGCCAAAATTCACCCAACTTATTGTGGGAAGCTTGTGGAAGGCTACCCGAAACGTTTGACCCAAGTTAAACAATTTTAAAGCAATGCTAACAAATACTAATTGAGTGTATGTAAACTTCTGACCCACTGGGAATGTGGTAAAGGAATTAAAATCTGAAATCAATCATTCTCTCTACTATTATTCTGACATTTCACATTCTTAAAATAAAGTGGTGATCCTAACTGACCTAAGACAGGGAATGTTTACTATGATTAAATGTCAGAAATTGTGAAAAACTAAGTTTAAATGTATTTGGCTAAGGTGTATGTAAACTTCCGAATTCAACTGTACAAGGGCCAGAATCAAATTAAATCAAATGTACTTATAAAGCCCTTTTTACATCAGCCGATGTCACAAAGTGCTGTATAGAAACCCAGCCTAAAACCCCAAACAGCAAGCAATGCAGATGTAGAAACACTGTGGCTAGGAAAACTCCTAGAAAGGCAGGAACCTAGGAAGAAACCTAGAGAGGAACCAGGCTCTGAGGTGTGGCCAGTCCTCTTCGGCAGTGCCGGGTGGAGATTATAACAGTACATGGCGAAGATGTTCAAAGGTTCATAGATGACCAGCAGGGTCAAATAATAATAATCACAGTGGTTGTAGAGGGTGCAACAGGTCAGCACCTCAGGAGTAAATGTCAGTTGGCTTTTCATAGACGATCATTCAGAGTTAGACAGAAGGTGCGGTACAGAGAGAGTCGAAAACAGCATGTCCGGGACAAGGTAGCACGTCAGGTGAACAAGTCAGGGTTCCATAGCTGCAGGCAGAACAGTTTAAACTGGGGCAGCAGCACGACCAGGTGAACTGGGGACAGCAAGGAGTCATCAGGCCAGGTTGTGTTGAGGCATGGTCCTAGGGCTCAGGTCCTCTGAGAGAGGAGAGAAAGAGAGCGAGAGAGACAGAGAATTAAAGGGAGCATACTTAAATTCACACAGGACACTGGATAAGACAGGATAAATACTCCAGATATAACAGACTGACCCCAGTCCCCCGACACATAAACTATTGCAGCATAAATACTGGAGGCTGAGACAGGAGGGGTCGGTTGACATTGTGGCCCCGTCCGACGATACGCCCGGACAGGGCCAACCAGGCAGGATATAACCCCACCCACTTTGCCAAAGCACAGCCCCCACACCACTAGAGGGATATCTTCAAACCACCAACTTACTACCCTAAGACAAGGCCGAGTATAGCCCACGAAGATCTCCCCCACGGGCTCCCCCACGGCTTCATACTCGGCGCCAACCCGGACAGGAAGATCACGTCAGTGACTCAACCCACTCAAGTGATGCACCCCTCCTAGGGACGGCATGGAAGAGCACCAGTAAGCCAGTGACTCAGCCCCCGTAATAGGGTTAGAGGCAGAGAATCCCAGTGGAGAGAGGGGAACCGGCCAGGCAGAGACAGCAAGGTCAGTTCGTTGCTCCAGTGCCTTTCCGTTCACCTTCACACCCCTGGGCCAGACTACACTCAATCATAGGACCTACTGAAGAGATGAGTCTTCAATAAAGACTTAAAGGTTGAGACCGAGTCTGCGTCTCTCACATTGACAGGCAGACCATTCGATAAAAATATAGCTCTATTGGAGAAAGCCCTGCCTCCAGCTGTTTGCTTAGAAATTCTAGGGAAAATAAGGAGGCCTGCGTCTTGTGACTGTAGCGTACGTGTAGGTATGTACGGCAGGACCAAATCGGAAAGACCGGTAGGAGCAAGCCCATGTAATGCTTTGTAGGTTAGCAGTAAAACCTTTAAATCAGCCCTAGCCTTAACAGGAAGCCAGTGTAGAGAGACTAGCACTGGAGTAATATGATCACATTTTGGGGTTCTAGTCAAGATTCTAGCAGCCGCGTTTAGCACTAACTGAAGTTTATTTAGTGTTTTATCTGGGTAGCCGGGAAAGTAGAGCATTGCAGTAGTTTAATCTAGAAGTGACAAAAGCATGGCAAAAAAAATTGCAGCATTTTTGGGCAGAAAGTTTCAGATTTTTGCAATAGATGGAGATGGAAAAGAGCTGTCCTTGAAACAGTCTTGATATGTTCGTCAAAAGAGAGATCAGGGTCCAGAGTAACGCCAAGGTCCTTCACAGTTTTATTTGAGATTACTGTATAACCATCAAGATTAATTGTCAGATCCAACAGAAGATCTCTTTGTTTCTTGGGACCTAGAACTAGTACCTCTGTTCTGTCTGAGTTTAAAAGTAAAACATTTGCCGCCATCCACTTCCTTATATCTGAAACACAGGCTTCCAGGGAGGGCAATTTTGGGGCTTCACCATGTTTCATCGAAATCTACAGCTGTGTATCGTCCACATAGCAGTGAAAGTTAACATTATGTTTCCGAATGACATCACCAAGAGGTAAAATATATAGTGAAAACAATAGTGGTCCTAAAACAAAACTTTGAGGAACACCGAAATTTACAGTTGAAAGTTAACATTATGTTAACATTTGTCAGAGGACAAACCATCCACAGAGACAAACTGATATCTTTCCGACAGATAAGATCTAAACCAGGCCAGAACTTGTCCGTGTAGACCAATTTGGGTTTCCAATCTCTCCAAAAGTATGTGGTGATCGATGGTATCAAAAGCAGCAATGAGGTCTAGGAGCACGAGGACAGATGCAGAGCCTTGTTCTGACGCCATTAAAAGGTCATTTACCAGCTTCACGAGTGCAGTCTCAGTGTTATGATGGGGTCTAAAACCAGACTGAAGCGTTACGGAGCGTTACGTTATTTTGCTCAATTAAGTTGGAAATATAGGATGATCGAGCAGCCGTGAGGGCTCTTCGATACTGCATGGTAATGTCTTTCCAAGCTAGTCGGAAAACTTCCAGTTTGGTGTAGCGCCATTTCTGTTCCAATTTTCTGGAAGCTTGCTTCAGTGCTCGGGTATTTTCTGTATACCAGGGAGCTAGTTTCTTATGACTCTTGTTTTTTGTTTTTAGGGGTGCGACTGCATCTAGGGTATTGCGCAAGGTTAAATTTAGTTCCTCAGTTAGGTGGTTAACCGATTTTTGTACTCTGATGTCCTTGGGTAGGTGGAAGGAGTCTAGAAGAGCATCAAGGAATCTTTGGGTTGTCCAAGAATTTGGTTGGGGTCTGAGCAGATTATTTGTTGCGATTGCAAACGTGATAAAATAGTGGTCCGATAGTCCAGGATTATGAGGAAAAATATTAAGATCCACAATACTTATTCCACGGGACAAAACTAGGTCCTGAGTATGATTGTGGCAGTGAGTAGGTCCGGAGACATGTTGGACAAAACCCACTGAGTCGATGATGGCTCTGAAAGCCTTCTGGAGTGGGTCTGTGGACTTTTCCATGTGAATATTAAAGTCACCAAAAATGTGAATATTATCTGCCATGACTACAAGGTCCGATAGGAATTCAGGGAACTCAGTGAGGAACGCTGTATACGGCCCAGGAAGCCTGTAAACAGTAGCTCTAGTTAGTGATTGTGTAGGCTGCAGCGGTTTCATGACTTGAAGCTCAAAAGACAAAAACGGAGTCATCTTTTTTGTTAAATTCAAATTTGCTGGTTGGTAAATGTTAGCAACACCTCCGCCTTTGTGGGATGCGTGGGGAATATGGACACTAGTGTATTCAGGAGGAGAGGCCTCCATTTAACACAGTAAAATCATCAGGCTTAAGCCATGTTTCAGTTAGGCCAATCACATCAAGATTATGATCAGTGATTAGTTCATTGACTATAACTGCCTTGGAGGTGAGGTATCTAACATTATGTAACCCGATTTTGAGATGTGAAATATCACTATCTCAATAATGACAGGAATGGAGGAGGTGGTCTTTATTCCAGGGAGATTGCTAAAGTGAACACCGCTATGTTTAGTTTTGCCCAACCTAGATCGAGGCACAGTCTCAATGGGGATAGCTGAGCTGACTACACTAACTGTGCTAGTGGCAGACTCCACTAAGCTGTCTGCCTGGCCTGCACCCTATCTCATTGTGCATTATAAAAAAATGCAAATTAATTACTTAAAAATCATACAATGTGATTTTCTGGATTTTTTTTTAGATTCTGTCTCTCACAGTTGAAGTGTACCTATGATAAAAATTACAGACCTCTACATGCTTTGTAAGTAGGAAAACCTGCAAAATCGGCAGTGTATCAAATACTTGTTCTCACCAATGTATATGTTAATAAAAGTACAGCATTTTTAAACACTTTATTGATTACAATATAGAGATTAATAACAGAGGGGAATCTGAGAATGCAGGGATTCCAGCAGGGTGTGAGTTGAAGTAGTCAAATCTGGAGCTGACAAGGGCTGGAATGTAAATGACATGTGATCATCTCGGATTATCTAACATCTGAGAATGGGCAGGCATTCCCTCTGATGAAGAGCATCTCCGTCTTGTTGATTATGTGCTGTCATCCAGGTGGATATGTCACCTGCATATCTGATGTAGGAAAAGAGATAAGAGATAAGTTGGGTGACCTGTGAATATGTTTATGTATATGTACTGTACGTGTGTCTATGTATACAGTGGGGAGAACAAGTATTTGATACACTGCTGATTTTGCAGGTTTTCCTACTTACAAAGCATGTAGAGGTCTGTAATTTTTATCATAGGTACACTTCAACTGTGAGAGACGGAATCTAAAACAAAAATCCAGAAAATCACATTGTATGATTTTTAAGTAATTAATTTGCATTTTATTGCATGACATAAGTATTTGATCACCTACCAACCAGTAAGAATTCCGGCTCTCACAGACCTGTTAGTTTTTCTTTAAGAAGCCCTCCTGTTCTCCACTCATTACCTGTATTAACTGCACCTGTTTGAACTCGTTACCTGTATAAAAGACACCTGTCCACACACTCAATCAAACAGACTCCAACCTCTCCACAATGGCCAAGACCAGAGAGCTGTGTAAGGACATCAGGGGTAAAATTGTAGACCTGCACAAGGCTGGGATGGGCTACAGGACAATAGGCAAGCAGTTTGGTGAGAAGGCAACAACTGTTGGCGCAATTATTAGAAAATGGAAGAAGTTGAAGATGACAGTCAATCACCCTCGGTCTGGGGCTCCATGCAAGATCTCACCTCGTGGGGCATCAATGATCATGAGGAAGGTGAGGGATCAGCCCAGAACTACACGGCAGGACCTGGTCAATGACCTGAAGAGAGCTGGGACCACAGTCTCAAAGAAAACCATTAGTAACACACTACGCCGTCATGGATTAAAATCCTGCAGCGCATGCAAGGTCCCCCTGCTCAAGCCAGCGCATGTCCAGGCCCGTCTGAAGTTTGCCAATGACCATCTGGATGATCCAGAGGAGGAATGGGAGAAGATCATGTGGTCTGATGAGACAAAAATAGAGCTTTTTGGTCTAAACTCCACTCGCCCTGTTTGGAGGAAGAAGAAGGATGAGTACAACCCCAAGAACACCATCCCAACCGTGAAGCATGGAGGTAGAAACATCATTCTCTGGGGATGCTTTTCTGCAAAGGGGACAGGACGACTGCACCGTATTGAGGGGAGGATGGATGGGGCCATGTATCGCGAGATCTTGGCCAACAACCTCCTTCCCTCAGTAAGAGCATTGAAGATGGGTCGTGGCTGGGTCTTCCAGCATGACAACGACACGAAGCACACAGCCATGGCAACTAAGGAGTGGCTCCGTAAGAAGCATCTCAAGGTCCTGGAGTGGCCTAGCCAGTCTCCAGACCTGAACCCAATAGAAAATCTTTGGAGGGAGCTGAACGTCCGTATTGCCCAGAGACAGTCCCGAAACCTGAAGGATCTGGAGAAGATCTGTAGGGAGGAGTGGGCCAAAATCCCTGCTGCAGTGTGTGCAAACCTAGTCAAGAACTACAGGAAACGTATGATCTCTGTAATTGCAAACCAAGGTTTCTGTACCAAATATGAAGTTCTGCTTTTCTGATGTATCAAATACTTATGTCATGCAATAAAATGCAAATTAATTACTTAAAAATCATACAATGTGATTTTCTGGATTTTTGTTTTAGATTCCGTCTCTCACAGTTGAAGTGTACCTATGATAAAAATTACAGACCTCTACATGCTTTGTAAGTAGTAAAACCTGCAAAATCGGCAGTGTATCAAATACTTGTTCTCCCCACTGTATATATATATATATATCTTGGTATATATATTTTGTTATTTGAATTTTTATTATTATTATTATCATTATTGTGTTTTGTGGTTGAGGGTGGGGGAGGTTGATGGGGATGGTGGTGCCCTCTTGAGGGTGAAGAGACCTATTAGGGTGGGGATTCTTCATGGAGGCACATTCAGTGAAAACTACTTTAATTACTTTTTCATTGGCAAGATAAGAAAACTTAGGGATGACATGCCAGCAACAAATGCTGACACTACACATCCAAGTATATTGGACCAAATTATGAAAGACAAGAATTGTACTTTATGAATTCCGTAAAGTCAGTGTGGAAGAGGTGAAAGAATTGTTGTCGTCTATCAACAATGACAAGCCACCGGGGTCTGACAATTTGGATGGAAAATTACTGAGGATAATAGCAGACGATATTGCCACTCCTATTTGCCACATCTTCAATTTAAGCCTACTAGAAAGTGTGTGCCCTCAGGCCTGGAAGGAAGCTAAAGTCATTCTGCTACCCAAGAATAGTAAAGCCCCCTTTACTGGCTCAAAAAGCTGACCAATCAGCTTGTTACCAACCTTTAGTAAACTTCTGGAAAAAATGGTGTTTGACCAGACAATGCTATTTCAAAGTAAACAAATTGACAACAGAATTTCAACAAGCACAGCACTTACACAAATGACTGATGATTGGCTGAGAGAAATTGATGACAAAATGATTGTGGGGAGCTGTCTTGTTAGACTTCAGTGCAGCTTTTGACATTATCGATCATAGTCTGCTGCTGGAAAAACGTATGTGTTATGGCTTTACACCCCCTGCTATTATGTGGATAAAGAGTTACTTGTCTAACAGAACACAGAGGGTGTTCTTCAATGGAAGCCTCTCAAATATAATCCAGTTAGAATCAGGAATTCCCCTGGGTAGCTGTTTATTAATAATATGCATGTCAATCTCTCCTGGCTGAAAGTGGAGGAGAGACTGACTTCATCACTACTATTATTTATGAGAGGTATTGACATGTTGAATGCACCGAGTTGTCTGTCTAAACTACTGGCACACAGCTCGGACACCCATGCATACCCCACAAGACATGCCACAAGAGGTCTCTTCACAATCCCCAAGTCCAGAACAGACTATGGAGGCACACAGTACTACATAGAGCCATGACTACATGGAACTCTACTCCACATCAAGTAACTGACGCAAGCAGTAAAATTAGATTTAAAAAACAGATTAGAAAAAACACCTATGGAACAGCGGGGACTGTGAAGCAACACAAACATTGGCACAGACACATGCATACACACACACACACACACGATAACATACGCACTATACATACACATGGATTTAATGCTGTAGATGTGGTAGTGGTGGAGTAGGGGCCTGAGGGCACACAATGTGTTGTGCAATCTGTGAATGTACTGTAATGTTTTTAAATTGTATAAACTGCCTTAATTTTGCTGGACCCCAGGAAGAGTACCTGCTGCTTAGGCATAATAAATACAAAATACAAATACAGTCATAGTTTTGTTTATTATATTATTATACATTTGTTATTTTTCTTCTTCTATTATTATAACAGTTTACTGTGATTATGGATATGCACTCATGTTGACTTACATATTTGACTTTCTTACTTACTTTTTCGCCCAGAGTACAAATTTTTGATTTATTATTGTTACTATTACTAATGTACCTACATTCTTAAAAACTAAAACAGAAAAAGTGTAAAAAAAAAAAGCCATTACAGTGAAAAGCACGATGGGATGGGGGATTGAGGGATGGATAGAGAGAACAGTAGAGGGCCCTGAAAACTATTATTTCTGAAATAACCACTTCCTTTTGTGACTAGAGTCTAATACATCCTATGGCACACATTAGAGGGCATGATAGGTCACCAAAAATGATTCTGAAGTGTGCCAGGCCTTGCAGTCCCAAGATAAAAGGGGGGGATTTCGGTAGGCAAGAAAATATCCTTGCTGAAATCCCCCCCCCCCACCCCTTCTATTTTCCTTAATTTTGTGGCTAGAATCAAATACTTTCTGTGGCACACACTACTGGTCAACATGAGCTACCAAAATGATTCTGAAGTGTGCCAGGCCTTGCAGTCCCAAGATAGAATGGGGTAGTGGGATTTTGGCAGGCAAGAAACTAGCCTTGCCGAAATCCCTTTCTACAATGATACTCTGACGTACAGTACCAGTCAAAGTAGCCGCCCTTTTCCTTGATGACAGCTTTGCACACTCTTGACATTCTCTCAACCAGCTTACATAGCTAAGCACTTGTTGGGTGCTTTTCCTTCACTCTGCGGTCCAACTCATCCCAAATCATCTCAATTGGGTTGAGGTCGGGTGATTGTGGAGGCCAGGTCATCTGATGCAGCACTCCATCACAGATCAGACATTCCAAAATGGTCTACACCTATTCTCCAGCTCATCATTGACACTATTTGGCCAAGAGGCAGAAGTACAGCTGTATCTGTGTGGTTTGCTACAATATTTCCGGTATCCGTGTATGAGTATGTACATTTTCTCAATTCTCATGATGCCCGCAGGGCAGCTATGTATACTACTGGCCACAGTGAGGCAACGGAACAGTGCAGTATCAAACCTATTGAGTGGTGAGTGGTGTCTCTTAAAAGATTCAGGGGGACATACAGTAGTCCCATACATTCAAGGGATACATTTTTTTTCTTTTTTTTAATGTCATGGTGACTATGGAGAAATAACAAAATCTAATTTATACATAAACCAATCAACACAATTGTATGAAAAGAAAACGTTTATTGAGAATTCTGAATCCTGGTCACTCTTCCACAGTTGCAAAAAAACACAGACATACATTAATTATAATCTTAAGAAATCATCCTTATTGTTCTGGATCAAAACATATCAAGAGTTCTACTTTTTGCAAACAAGGAATCAAAAGTACACCTGTAGTAGGGCGCTGAAACCCCAACTGCATCACAAAATAAAAACGGATTTTCTGTCGCTAGGTTTTACATAAATAATACTACTATAATGTGTGGAGGGACACCAGTTAAATCAGTGCAGTTGTGGAGATATGTGTACTGTTCCAGTGATACTAACCCAGCAACATGTGACAGAGCTGACATTCTCACTGTGCCGCACAAACAGGTCTGTTGTTTTGGGTGACACACAGAGACAGCAGGTGGGTTGTTATGTATTTTCCCGGTCATTCTAGAACATTTCATTCATTTCAGGTTTATTCGTGTCTATCCTACATCTAGCGTGTTAAATAAAAAATCACAGCTATACTATGTCCTAGAGGTGCACTTCCTGTAAACCACAGCACCTGTGCAGTTTCTCAAAGTTTAAGGCAAATTTGACAGAACACTTGTATTGTGAATGACCGCCTTGACACACTGGCCTCTGAGTATCACACAATAAAAGAATGATTACAAGCCTGCACGAGTGCCTTGGTAAAACAATGGTTTACAGAAGAGGTGAAATGACAACACCCTTTAGAGACAGACTTTGTCTTCATCAACCAAGCGATCTCTGAGTGCCAGCCACAGTGTACATGGGTATGGGGGGTAGCGGGGGAATTGTTATTCAACCAGTGGTGATGGTCTACCATGAACCTTGACCAAACTGTGCCAAAGACAGGACCCGAAAACAACTCAACGTGGAGCGAGTTCATAGGGGCAACATGTGGTAATATCACTAAGAAACAGCAGCGTCAAATCCAATAACATCCATGGACTTTCTTCCCCTGCCCCTTTTATGTTTCGACACTGATGAGTTTGGTAACGTAGATGCATGGAATCCTAAATGCGTATGTGTGTGTAAGGGTTTGGGATCGAAGCTGGGCGTTTTTGTCTTTACACATTGTTCTCAATCATCCTAATCTAAACTAAATAATAACGTCTGCAGGACAGAGAGGAGGCATCTGTATGGAGCTTTGTGCAGATGACCCGTCTCCTCAATCATCCCTTTCTCTTTCTCCCACTCTCGCTCTGGGCTTTAGCGGATGGCTTTGACAGGGCTCTTGAAGCTGGAGGCTGCTTGCAGCTGGAGCTGGTAAGCCATGGGGTGGATCTTGAATCCATAGAGCCTGTTGTGAGGACATGAGAATTCATTACATCTTGATGAGTGTGTGATAGGGGTCTATAAAAGAGATTATCATTATGGTAACATTTATTTTACATGACTCTTTGCTCTGCTATGTACTTGGAATTTCTTAGAAAGTTATCTGTTATCAATGAGTAGAAATTGATCTAGGACCCTTTTGCTTTCAGTGCATTTTGTTGGCATGACTCAAATGCACACCCCTATTGTAGGGTGACACAGTTGTACTGACCTAGGCACAAACTGGTTGGCGGGCCTCTTGGGCCTGTACTCGGGATGCACCATAAAGAGCATGTGGGGGAATCCAGTGCCGAAGTAGGCCCCGTCCGTGTGGTGGTGCCGGGAGGACTTAGGAGTGTACACGTCCATACACTTAGGGCAGTACAGCTTCACCATAGCCTCGCCTGGAATGTCCGACAGACCTAGGGAGGGATAGGGGGACGGAGAGGGGGAAGAATCTAGACACATTACTGGTCTGAAGTTATTACGAAATGCTCGGGCACACTATCATATTCATCCAGGTGTCTCATGGAAATTAGATTGGATCTGACACGGTTGTCCAGAGGATTCAGAGACACTATACTGTATAGAGGATCTGCTTTACATAGGTTTGGGTTATGAATGCTGCAATGTGGCTGGATGACCTATGCAAAGCCATGATGCAAATAGTGCTCTGAGGTGGATCAAAAACAACCACACAGTGTCAACTGAGTAGTAATGGTTCAAACAAGACCAACACACACTCACCAATGGGAAGCATGGGCTGGTTCTCACAATAGACCCGGGGGCAGTAGCCAAAGTCCCCCTGCTGATACTTCTCCAACTGAGAAAGAGAGATGGAGATCAATTGAGAACGTGAAAAACATGTCCAGAGAAATGCTGCATACAAATTGACATGCTGCATACGTTTGACATTTCAACAAAGATTGGAAACAGAAAAGGGTAGTTGCTGTACCATCTGAGCGATGCCCCTGTTGGTGAGGATGTATCGTGCATGGATCAGCCCGTAGAGCATCTCTGCTGCCTGCTCTATGAGGTCACTCTGGTTAGGGTTGTCCTCCAGCTCCTCATCTGTGAAACAGAGAGAGGAGGGAACAGGTTATAAGAGAGAGGGGAAGAGGCTCTTCATATGTTGATTTGATTTAAAGATTAGTCACAAAAGCAGAATTGTGCACATGTACATAACTGTGACCCATTACAGAAAGCTGGGCATATGACACACGTCACTACTTCACAGGAGAGGCATTTAAACGTAATGTTTTTTCTGCAGAAACCCCTTCTTGAACATGTGAACTTAAATGTGCCTTAATAACAAACTCGTCTGTACTCTGTAATGGTCCATTCTAAATCAAAACAAATTTCACACATATTTAGTATATGCCAAGACAAGATTAAATCAAGAATAGTCTGATGGGTGACAATATTAGCCCATCACTTGTGAATGATCACCAGCAAAATTACTGCCTTTTTTTGGGCGACTTTTTCGAATCAGTCACAGCCTAACCCATAGGCCTATATGTTTTGATAAGGTTGGTATCACAACTAAAAGTGTCCAAATAACTTCTTAAAATGAAGCACATGAATCCGCTTTACAAGGGGTATAGAGCCTAACTGGCATACATAAGCAGTGCGTAAATTTCAAGTTTGGGGAAGATAATTTAACATAAAAATGCATTTATAATTAAAACATTACATGCATAATCACATTTGTGGTCACTTTTGATAATGGTGTTTTCCGCTAATGGAACATTCGTGCCTATAGCCTACTACCATGTGCACATTGCTGCGCTTATAATGTGAAGAAATAGCCTAATAGTTGATCAACATTTTAAGCTAAAACGTTCTGATCTGTTGCGTCATCCACATTGCATAAAACAGTTTTTTTTTTTTTTAAATGCTAGTTGTATTCATTTGGGATCTATCGCATCCCACAACTGTCCAGGACTATGTTAAGAATATTTATTTCCTCGCACAGAATAGGTCAACTTTTATACTATGGGGGATAGTAGATTGACATAGGCTAGTACTTTTGCTGTTAGTTAGGCCTACTCATCTTGTTGGCTGACGAAAAGTAAATGTGGACAGTTCTTCCAATATCTTCAATATGCACCTCGGAAATGGATAAGGACGCGCACAGTTGCGTCCCTGATGTGTTTGTCTTCACCTGTAGCCTGTGAGAAAGACCCGATCACGTGATGGGAGGAGGGCAAAACGGCCACTGGCCGCAAAAGGCATGGATTTTTTTAGGGTGCATTGCGGCCAAAGGGGACGCCGCAGTTAAAATTCGAGGCATTCTCAAGTGCTCGTCAAATTGTGAATGAGAGACGAATGAAGTGTGTATAAAGCAGAGCTCATGCATTTCAAGCAACTTTTTTTCTCTCGAAATCATCGTTAGAGTCGCATCATGCAGCCTTACAATGTATTAAAAATCTAAATATACAGTGCCTTCGGAAAGTATTCAAACCCCTTGCCTTTTTCCACATGTTGTTACGTTACCACCTTAATCTAAAATCCTCAGCAATCTACACACAATACCCCATATCGACGAGGCCATAAACAGGTTGACATTTTTGCAAATTTATTGACAATAAAAAATAGAAATACCTTATTTACATAAATATTCAGACCCTTTGCTATGAGACTTGAAATTGAGCTCAGGTGCATCTTGTTTCCATTGATCATCCTTGAGATCTTTCTACAACTTGATTGAAGTCCACCTGTGGAAAATTCAATTGATTGGACATGATTTGGAAAGGGACACACCTGTCTATGTAAGGTCTCACAAAACCAAGCCAAGAGGTCAAAGGAATTGTATGTAGAGCGCCGAGACAGGATTGTGCTGAGGAACAGATATGGGGAAGGGTACCAAAAAATGTCTGCAGCATTGAAGGTGCCCAAGAACACAGTGGCCTCCATCATTCTTAAAATGGAAGAAGTTTGGAACCACCAAGACTATTCTTAGAGCTGGCCGCCCGGCCAAACTGTGCAATTGGGCAAGAAGGGTCTTGGTCAGAGAGGTGACCCAGAACCCGATGGTAACTGACAGAACTCCAGATTTCTCTGTAGAGATGGGAGAACCTTCCAGAAGGACAACCATCTCAGTAGCACTCCACCAATCAGGCCTTTAATGTAGAGTGGCCAGACGGAAGCCACTCCTTAGTAAAAAGGTACATGACAGCCCGCTTGGATTTTGCCAAAAGACACCTAAAAGACTCTCAGACCATGAGAAACAAGATTCTCTAGTCCGATGAAACCAAGATTGAACTCCATGGCGTGAATGCCAAGAGTCACGTCTGGAGGAAACCTGGCACCATCCCTACGGTGAAGCATGGTGGCGGCAGCATCATGCTGTGGGGATGTTTTTCAGCGGCAGGGACTGCGAATGAGGGAAAGAAGAATGGAGCAAAGTACAGAGAGATCATTGATGAAAACCTGCTCCAGAGCTCTCAAGAATTCAAACTGGGGCCAAAGTTCAACTTCCAACAGGACAACGACCCTAAGCACACAGCCAAGACAACGCAGGAGTGGCTTTGGGACAAGTCTCTGAATGTCCTTGAGTGGTCAAGCCAGAGCACAGATTCCAACCTACATCGAACATCTCTGGATAAACCTGAAAATAGCTGGGCAGCGACACTCCCCATCCAACAGGCGTACCAAGCTTGTAGCGTCACTCTCAAGAAGACTCAATGCTATAATTGCTGCCAAAGGTGCTTCAACAAAGTACTGAGTAAACGTTATTTCAGTTTGTTTTTATAAATTAGCAAACATTTCTAAAAACCTGTTATTGCTTTGTCATTATGGGGTAATGTGTGTAGATTGCAATGGTGGAAAAAAACAATTTAATCAATTTTAGAATAAAGGCTGTAACCTAACAAAATGTGTAAAAAGTAAATGGGTCTGAATAATTTCCGAAGGCACTGTATATTGTAGAACAACTAAAGTTACATAAATAACTCTAAATTAATCATATAGGAGTACCTACAGTACCAGTAAAAGTTTGGACACACCTACTCATTCAAGGGTTTTTCATAATTTTTTACTATTTTCTACACTGTAGAATAATAGTGAAGACATCAACTATGAAATAACACAAATTCAATCATGTAGTAACCAAGAAAGTGTTAAACAAATCAAAATATATTTTAGATTCTTCAAAGTAGCCACCATCATCTCACAAAAACACGGTGGTTGTAACCAAAAATCTCAAATTTGGACTCATCAGACCAAAGAACAGATTTCCACCAGTTTAATGTCCATTGCTCATGTTCCTTGGTCCAAGCAAGTCTCTTCTTATTAGTCTCTTCTTGATGAAATAAAATATTTACTAAATATACTAAAGTACATTTTTATTTTATTTTATTCTTGATACTATAAAATAACGCCACGGAATTATAAGCAAGTTTGTCTGCTAAATGAACTAGTGTAGCCCACAGCCATTTGGCATAGCCACATCAGGACCTAATATAAGGACAACTCAGTATGCTATTCTGTTCTTTTGAAATAGACTAAATTTTCTTCATATCATGAGTCTTTAGAACTGTCTAAAATAAATAATGGATTTATTGTGAAGGTGTATGCTATATAAGACTCTTTAAAATGTAGATGTTCCAAAGGCCTGCATCAGTGGCTTGTTGGGAAGCCAGGAGATGCTAAATATGTTTTAGTTAATTAACGGTCAATTACCGTGAGACCAACCAGTTATTTGCTTGACAATCACCAGCTGACAATTTTTGTGACCGCCACAACCCTAGATGCAACCATAACATTGGTATTCCGATCTAGACTGTGTGGAATGTTCTGTACTTCCGAGTGCAGTAGAGATGGTTCTGGAGTTGGTCTGACCTGGTTCTAGGTCCAGGATCATGTCCAGAGCCTGGCGGTAGTGGGGAACCTGCTCATTGAGCCCAGTCAGGTTGAACTTGTCCTGGATGTAGTCCTCATCCACCTGTCAATGGAGGAGAGGACAGAAGGGGTGACAGAAATTAGAGAAATATCAGACCTACCTATTCCTTCTTGAAAGAGTTTGTGTAGTAAGAGGTGGCTGTGAATAATACGATTTTGTTCCAGCCCTCCTCAACTCACCACCTGCCCATCAGGACCTTGGTTAGCCGAATCAGGTTTTTGCACACACAGGATAAGGGTTGGCCACCCATGTCTTAGCTGACATTAACTTTTTGGTCAATGAGTGACAATATCGCTCTGGGTGCTGTTAGATACTGACCTCACAGAAAAACTCGTTTCCCCTCAGTCCACAGAACCAGGAGATCCATGACACTTCCTCTGAACTGCTCATCTCGGGAGACTAATGGGTAAAGACATTCAACACAGACATAGATTGAGCCTATTGCAACTGTTACCCTACGAGGTCCCCGGAGCTTGCTGATTTTCTGTTCTACTTGATAATGTATTGCACCCACATGGTGTCCCAGGTCTAACTTAGTCCATGATTAGATTGGAACAATGAAAAAAATACAGTGGACTTGACTTTGAGGTCCAGAGTTGAGTTTGAGGGGTCGATTGAATTCAGTCATGTGAAAACGGCCTGAACTTGATAGTTTAGCAACACAAACATATCATAGGTCGCTAACTAGACTCAAAAGACAATTTTCTAAATAGTAACAGAGCAATTAGCTAGATAACTAGAACATGTTAACTGTAAGAAGCTTACCTACTGGTTAACTCGCGCTACTGACCGTGCAAATGTGTGTGGCTAACGTTACTGTAGCTAGTAAAAAAAAAAAAATGGTAGTTGACATTGGAAGTGTACGAAATAAGGACATTATCTATGAAAATACCTATGTCACATCAACAATCGTAGTTAGTAGCATACACAAGAGTTATGCTAAATGACCAGCAGGAGAAAATGATAGCTAGTTAGCTACATCCTTAGCTAGCAGTTAACTTACATTCAATATGGCGCAACGTCCAAACTAGGCCGGATGAAATTTGTTCAGTTTTTAGTCGCAAGTCCTCTAAAGCTATATCATATCTCATATGAAAACATATAGTAATTCAGGTAACTTACCCCCTGTTAAGTGATTTTCACGCCAGTAAAATATAATAATCGTAATATTTAGTGTTGTAAATTAAAAGGACACCACCTCCCAGTTAACCACTGCAGAGGTACTCGTTTTCGTTGTAGGCAAATTGATGACGTACAAATTCAGAGACACGTCTATGGATACTGTAGTTTAATAAGTCTTTCAACAACTACAACATTTTTATCAACTGAAAATCTGAAAAACGTAGGTTTTATTATAAGACTAATATATTGTCAAGTATAAAATGTAGGGTGGGAACAGAAGTTCTAACACATATATTTGATATTTCCTCGTCTGCTTGTAATGACTTCTACAGATTATATGCCTACTTTGGGCAATGCAGGAATAAGGTTCCTCTGTAAATCATGATGTAACAAAGGTGACCAAGTTCTGTAGTGGCGGCATTGACTTTACATGGCTTGCAGTAGCCAGTCAATTCTTATCAATGCGGTTTTCTTAGTCCAGATTTAAATAACACCAGTACCATAGCTGAGCAGTATTCCCCAATCAAATAAATTGCAAGGTCCTGTCCTCCATACACTAATCATCAATCTGCAAGACCATGATGTGCATTCGGAAAGTATTCAGACCCCTTTTAAGAGACACCGCTCAATCGGTTTGATACTGCACTGTTCTGTGGCATCACAGAGTAGCCACTAGTATACGTAGCTAGCTGCCCTGCAAGTCAGCATATCTGTGAGCATCTTGAGAATTGTGAAAATGTACATTAATCTTCTCATTAATTTCCTGTCGGATACTGGAAATATTATAACAAACCGCTCAGATACAGCTGTTCTTTTACCTCTTGGCCAAATGGTGTCAATGATGAGCTGGATAATACATGCAGATCACTTTGGTATGTCTATCTGTCTGATCTGTGATTGTATAGTAAACAATGTGAAGGAATAGTCACAAAGGGCTTATATCTGATGTGCAAGACTGTTTATTTGTGTGTGTGTGAAGATGCATGTGCATACAGGCATAGACATGCGAAGTATGGGTGCTGGAAGGTGCTGCAGCACCCCCTGTTAGTGAGATGGTAAAACTGCAATAATGTGTCAAAAAGTATAACATTTAATTAAATTATTGATTTAAATGATCATGGGTTTGGGGAAGGGTAGACAAAAAAAACCATTGGATATTTATAGAATATATGGGAACCATTCTGTATGGAGAGCTCTCAGGTCTGTTTTTAAAGCGGTGATATGCTCTTATCTTTTCAGTTGTAGGGGTTTGGAGTCGGACATGTATTCTGCTGGACAATAAACAGTTTAGTTTGAGTTGAGTCGGGTCTCTCTTCCCCTGTCCATGATTTAAGTTTGAGGAAGCAAATTTTCACCATTAAAATGCACCTTTATAATAAAGCATTACATGCATCTTTCATTGCATTCACAGACTTATGTAAGATAGCCTACTATTCCTACTATGGTGAGTAGATTGGAGTCATAATTTAGGATAATAATATACAGTGCCTTCAGAAAGTATTCACACCCCTTGACTTTTTCCACATTTTGTTGTGTTACAGCCTGAATTTAAAATGAACTAAATTTAGCTATTTTGTCAACAATATCCCATAATGTCAGAGTGGAGATATGTTTTTCGAAATATTTACAATTAATAAAAAAAGAAAAGCTAAAATGTCTTGAGTCAATAAGTATTCAACCACTTGGTAATGGCAAGCCTAAATAAGTCACATAATATGTTGCATGGATTCACTCTGCGTGCAATAATAGTGGTTAACATGATTTTTGAATGACTACACCATCTCTGTACCCCACACATACAGATAATTGTAAGCTCCCTCAATCGAGCAGTGAATTTCAAACACAGACTCAACAATAAAGATCAGGGAGGTTTTCCAATGCCTCAAAGACGGGCAGCTATTGGTAGATGGGTAATAAAATAAAAAAAGAGACATTGAATATCCCTTTGAGCATGGTGAAAATATTAATTACACTTTGGATGGTGTATCAATACACCCAGTCTTTTCAGTGTCCTGAGGGGGATAAGGTGTTATCGTGCCATCTTCACAACTTTCTCTGTGTGTTTGGACCATGATAGTTTGTTGGTGATGTGGACACCAAGGAACTTGAAGGTCTCGACCCGCTCCACTACAGCCCCATCGATGTGAATAGGGGCTGGTTCGGCCCTCCTTTTCCTGTAGTCCACAATCATCTCTTTTGTCTTGCTCACGTTGAGGGAGAGGTTGTTGTCCTGCCAGGTCTCTGACCTCCTCCCTATAGGCGGTCTAATCGTTGTCGGTGATCAGGCCTACCACTGTTGTGTCGTCAGCAAACTTTAACGATGGTGTTGGAGTTGCGCCTGGCCACGTGGTCGTGGGTGAACAAGGAGTACAGGAGGGGGCCCCGTGTTGAGGATCAGCGTGGCAGATGTGTTGTTGCCTACCCTTACCACCTGGGGGTGGCCCGTCAGGAAGTCCAGGATCCAGTTGCAGAGAGGTGTTTAGTCCCAGGGTCCTTAGCTTAGTGATAAGCTTTGTGGACACTATGGTGTTGAACGCCGAGCTGTAGTCAATGCACAGCATTCTCACATAGGTGTTCCTTTTGTCCAGGTGGGAAAGGGGAGTGTGTGGAGTACGATTGAGATCGCGTCCTCTGTTAAGGGCGGTATGCGAATTGGAGTGGGTCTAGGGTTTCCGGGATGATGGTGTTGATTTGAGCCATGGACTAGCCTTTCAAAGCTCTTCATGGCTGCTGACGTGAGCACTCCATAGCTCTATATTTTCAAGCAAAGTGGTGGCTGCATCATGTTATGGGTATGCTTTTAATGGTTAAGGACTGGAAAGTTTTTTAGGATTAAAAATAAACAGAATGGAGCTAAGCACTGGCAAAATCCTAGAGGAAAACCTGGTTCAGTCTGCTTTCCACCAGACATTGGGAGATGAATTCACCTTTCAGCAGGACAATAACTTAAAACTCAATGCCAAACCTACACTGGAGTTACTTACAAATGAGGTAGTGAATGTTCCTGAGTGGCCTGGTTAGTTTTGACTTAAATCTGTTTAAATCTATGGCAAGACCTGAAAATGGTTGTCTAGCAATGATCAACACCTAATTTGACAAAACTTGAAGAATCTTGAAAATAATAAATGGGCAAATGTTGCACAACCCAGATGTGGAAAACTCTTAGACTTACCCAGAAAGACTCACATCTGTAATCACTGCCCAAGGTGCTTCCACAAAGTATTGACTCAGGGGTATGAATACTTATGAAAATCAGATATTTCTGTATTTAATTTTTTATATATTAGCAAAAATTTCTAAAAACATGTTTTTCTTTGTCATTATGCGGATTTTGCATGATTGTGTGAGGAAAAAATCTATTTAATCCATTTTGAATTCAGGCTGTAACACAGCAAAATTTTAAATAAGTCAAGGGGCATGAATACTTTCTGAAGGCACACTAACTCAATCACTGTTCACAAAAAAATACTGCAATGTTCAATGCATGGCTAAGCGTGTAGTAGCATAGAGCCGTGGAGGCTCCTCAGAGGAGGACCATACTCCTCAGCGAATTTAATAAAAATTGAAACTTTTTAAATGTTTATCCTTTTTACATAAAACTATACAACATATATCCACATCACCAAATAATTTAGTAAAACACTTCTGCAATGGTCTACAGTAGCCTCAACAACACTTTTGTCCTCCTCTGGGTACATTGACTTCAATACAAAACCTAGGATGGTCATGGTTCTTACCCCATTCCATAGACTTACACAGTAATTATGACAACTTACTGAAAACTTCCTCCAACCTATCAGAGCTCTTGCAGCATGAACTGACATGTTGTCCACCCGATCAGAGAACTAATCTAGAACTAAAAGCATAAGCTACAGCTAGCTAGCACTGCATACCCTGGGACTAAACACCTCCCTCTGCAACTGGATCCTGGACTTCCTGACGGGCCACCCCCAGGTCATAAGGGTAGGTAACAACACATCCGCCACGCTGATCCTCAACACGGAGGCCGCCAGGGGTGCATACGCAGTCACCTCCCTGTTCACTCATGACTGCACGACGGCCAGGCACCACTCCAACACCATCATTAAGTTTGCTGATGACACAACAGTGGTAGGCCTGATCACCGACAACAATGAGACAGCCTATAGGGAGGTCAGAGACCTGACCGTGTGGTCAGGTCTCTTCTTTATCTTGATCACGTTGAGGGAGAGGCTGTTGTCTTTACAGCCTCTCCCTCAACGTGATCAAGATAAAGAAGATGATTGTGGACTACGGGAAAAAGGAGGAGCGAGCACGCCCCCATTCTCATCGACGGGGCTTTAGTGGAACAGGTTGAGAACTTCAAGATCCTTGGTCTCCACATTACAAACAAACTAACATGGTCCAAGCACACCAAGACGGTCGTGAAGAGGGCACGACAAAACCTATTCCCCCTCAGGAGACTGAAAAGATTTGTTGTGGGTCCTCAGATCCTCAAAAGGTTTTACAGCTGCACCAGAGAGCAGCCTGACGGGCTGCATCACTGCCTGGTATGGCAACTGCTCGGCCTCCGACCACAAGGCACTACAGAGGGTAGTGCGTACGTCCCAGTACATCACCGGGGCCAAGCTCCCTGCCATCCAGGACCTCTATTCCAGGCGCTGTCAGAGGAAGGCCCTAAAAATGGTCAAAGACTCCAGACACCCAAATCATAGACTGTTCTCTCTGCTACCACACGGCAAGCGGTACCAGAGCGCCAAGTCTAGGTCCAAGAGGCTTCTAAACAGCTTCTATCCCCAAGCCATAATACTCCTGAACATCTAATCAAACGGTTACCCAGACTATTTGCATCCCCCCTCTTCTACACTGCTGCTACTCTGTTATTATCTATGCATAGTCACATTAATACATGTACATATTACCTCAAGTACCTCGACACTAGTGCCCCTGCACATTGACTCTGTACCGGTACACCCTGTATATAGCACTGCTATTGTTATTAAACTGCTGCTCTTTAATTATTTGTTATTCTTCTCTCTTAATTTCTTTTTGGGGGTATTTTCTTAAAACTGCATTGTTGGTTAAGGGCTTGTAAGTATGCATTTCACTGTAAGGTCTACACCTGTTGTATTAGACGCATGTGACAAAATGTGATTTGATCAAATGTGGTGAGTTGACTCAGAGAGAAAGACAATAGTTGAACAGTTTTAAACAAATACATTTCTTCAAAAAGGGAGGAGCAAGAGAAAGAGAGCTAGAGATAGTCATTTTTCACATTCACTTAGCAAATGCAGCTAGTTAGCATCCCTCTGTTTGAGCCGGGTGTTTGCTATGTTACCTAGCTGGCTATGACTATCCAACACTGGAATTCTTCCAAGTGAAGGTAAGCTTTTGGTTTGACTAATGTATTACCACCAGGGCCTGCCGGTGTAACTGCTTGACTGTACAGCATGATTGTAGCGGGTTTATAAACGTGTTCTATTAGCTACAGTGCATTCGGCAAGAACTCAGACCCCTTCACTTTTCACACATTTTGTTACGTTAGCCTTATTCTAAAATTGAAGGCGAAAACAGGTTGATTTTTTTGCAAATTTATAAAAAATGAAAACCAGAAATAGCTTATTTTACAGACTCTTTGCTATGCTACTCGAAATTGAGCTCCGGTGAATCCTGTTTCCATTGATCATCCTTGAGATGTTTCTACAACTTGATTGGAGGCCACCTGTGGTAAATTCAATTGATTGGACATTTGGAAAGGCACACATCTGTCTATATAAAAAGGTCCCACAGTTGACACTACATGTCAGAGCAAAAACCAAGCCATGAGGTCGAAGGAATTGTCTGTAGAGCTGAAGCATGACTGTGTCGAGGCACAGATCTGGGGAAGGGTACCAAAAAAATGTCTGCAGCATTTAAGGTCCCCAAGAACACAGTGGCCTCCATCATTCTTAAATGGAAGAAATTTGGAACCACCAACTCTTCCTAGAGCTGGCCGCCCGGTCAAACTGAGCAATTGGGCGAGAAGGGCCTTGGTCAGGGAGGTGACCCAGAACCCGATGGTAACTGACAGAACTCCAGATACCTCTGTAGAGATTGGACAACCATCTCTGCAGCACTCCACCAATCAAGCCTTTATGGTTAGTGGCCAAATGGAAGCCACTCCTCTGTAAAAGGCACGACAGCACCTAAAGACTCTCAGATCACGAGAAACAAGATTCTCTGGTCTGATGAAACCAAGATTGAACTCCTTGGCCTGAATGCCAAGCATCCCGTCTGGAGGAAACCTGGCACCATCCTTACGGTGAAACATGGTGGTGGCAGCATCAGGCTGTGGGGATGTTTTTCAGGGGCAGGGATTGGGAGACTAGTCAGGATCGAGGGAAAGATTAACAGAGCAAAGTACCCAGAGATCCTTGATGAAAACTTGCTCCAGAGCACTCAGGACCGCAGACTGGGGTTGTGATTGCCGGCTGTGATCGCTGCCAAAGGTGCTTCAACAAAGTACAAAGGGTCTGATTACTTATGCAAATGTGATAATTAAAGTTATAATTTAATACATTTGCTAACATTTTTAAAAACCAGTTTTTGCTTTGTAATTATGGGGTATTGTCTGTTGATTGTTGAGGGGGGGGGAAACGATTTAATCAATTTTAGAACAAGGCTGTAACGTAACAAAACGTGGAAAAATTCAAGGGGTGTGAATACTTTCCGAATGCACTGTACATATCAGTGCAGAGAACCACCTACCATTGCCCAGGTGGTTAAAATACTATAGATTTAATTTGTGTCCACCTCTTTTTTTTTTTTTTTACAGGGGGTGGCAATTCATAAAATCAAAACAAAACCAGATTTCCCATTAAAACAAAAAGTTTATTTAACTTTCTCTGTATAATTTTATTATAATAAGACACTCCTCTGCTTGTACATTGCTCCCTTGAACTTAAAAAAATGGCAACATTAGTTTGTGGGAATGTAAGTTGGGGTAGACAAAAACCTAGATACATACCAATATACATACATGTGTGTATATTACGGTTCCATAAATAAACCATAAATTATAGAACAGCTTTAACCACTCCAGGTACCTTGGTGATGCTGGAAATATAGTACAATCTTTGAGGTTTTCAAGAATATACTAGTTTTTTCTTTAAACATGAGTACATACAATATGAGCACATCAACAACAAGTGTTAAGGAAGGATGCAGGGCTCGTACGAGCCTGTGTTAAGTGTATGGCTACCACTGTTTTCACAGGCAAGGTGAGCTGCACCCATGGATGTGGTCATGCTTAGTAGAAGTCATAGTGAAAAATAAAATATACCCACTTCATTTTGCCTGCCTTAAGAGAGTATGGTAAACATTTCAATACACCTCAAGAACTGATTATGTACTTCATTGGATAAACATATACACACACACACTTGAATGTATATACGTGAATGTATATAAGAAAAAAAAAACTGTAGAATTGTCTTAATATAGTTGTTAAAACTAAGTATGGGCAAACAAGGCGAAAGTGTTTGCCATCCACATAAACCCCCCCCCCCAAATAAGATATTACAGACACCAGAAAATGCACACACACATACACTCAAATGCCCTACTCACAACATCCCAAAGCTAATCTTAAAACGGTGGCTGTCAGTAAACAAACAAACCCCAACTTACAAGCTGTGAAAAATGTATGCAGATGAAGATAAAAAAAAGAAGTTATAATTTAATCTATTATTTGGTAGGATGCGCCCCCCCCCCATCAAATGTTCAAAACAAGCTGTGTGCTATTTTGTTAGTCGTGTGATACATCGGTCAGTGAAATCAAAAGTTCTAAACCCTTGTATTCCCTATAACACTCTTGGAGAATAATATTATACTTTGCAAATGTATTTGGAAATGTGGGAAATCAGTGGTGTGAACACAGACCACCCTTGCCCCTTCCCACCATAGTCCAAGATTCAGTTCAATTGAGCTATTTAGTTGCCATCAAGGTTTTGGAAAGGCCATCTTGAATTAATGTATGCTTTGAAAATACTTCCTCTATATGGAGCTCTTGCCCGCCTAACTTTGGTTACAAGTGTCTCTTCTACAGCACAGTGCAGTTAGTTGTGTTTAAGTAGAGAGCCTTCCTGCATTGAGTAGGACAGCAGATTAATATAATAAAAGCACAATATGCCGATGGCCAAACTTAACACTGAGTACGATACCTGCTGCATAATGTAACAACTTTGCGCAAAAAAATACACCAACCATTTCTTTATACTATAGGTGTGGACTCATCTCTTGAAGCAAAAAAAAATGGTAAAAATAATAAACAGTATCTTAAAATAAGATCAAATAACTTTGTATTTACTTCACGCATTTTCAATGAACAGATTTTTCCCTGACAAGAAATTTCATGCGAAAATATCTCTATATATATATAAACTTATGAACGATAGTATGTGTGTGTATATATATATATATATATATAATATAAATACACACACACACTACCGTTCAAATCTTTTATAACTACTCCCCATTCAAGGGTTTTATTTTTTATTATTTTCTACATTATAGAATAATAATGAAGACATCAAAACTATGAAATAACACATATGGAATCATGTAGGAACCAAAAAGAGTGTTAAACAAATCAAAATATATTTGATATATAGCCACCCTTTGCCTCGACAGCTTTGCACACTCTTGGCATTCTCTCAACCAGCTTCATGATGTAGTCATCTGGAATGTATAACAGGTGCGCCTTGTTGAAAGTTAATTTGTGGAATTTCTTTCCTTCTTAATGAGTTTGAACCAATCAGTTGTGTTGTGACAAGGTAGAGGGAGTATACAGAATATAGCCCTATTTGGTAAAAGACCAAGTACATATTATGGCAAGAACAGCTCAAATAAGCAAAGAGAAATGACATCATCATTACTTTAAGACATGAAGGTCAGTCAATGAGGAACATTAAGAACTTTGAAAGTTTCTTCAAGTGCAGTCGCAAAAACCATCAAGCGCTATGATGAAACTGGCTCTCATGAGGACCGCCACAGGAATAGAAGACCCAGAGTTAGCTGTGCTGCAGAGGGTAAGTTCATTAGAGTTACCAGCCTCAGAAATTGCAGCCCAAATAAATCCTTCAGAGTTCAAGTAACAGACACATCAACATCAACTGTTCATAGGAGACTGAATCAGGCCTTCATGGCCAAACCACTACTAAAAGTACACCAATAAAAAGAAGAGACTTGCTTGGGGCAAAAAACACAAGCAATAGACATTAGACCGGTGGAAATCTGTCCTTTGGTCTAGAGTACAAATTTGAGATTTTTGGTTCCAACCGCTGTCCGAGACGCAGTGTGGGTGAACGGATGATCTCCGCATGTGTATTTCCCACCCTAAAGCATGGAGGAGGTGGTTATGGTGTGGGGGTGCTTTGCTGGTGACACTGTCAGTAATTTATTTAGAATTCAAGGCACACTTAACCAGCATGGCTACCACAGCATTCTGCAGTGATACGCCATCCCATCTGGTTTGGGCTTCGTGGGACTATCGTTTGTTTTTCAACAGGACAATGACCCAACACACCTCCAGGCTGTGTAAGGGCTATTTTACCAAGAAGGAGAGTGATGGAACGCTGCATCAAATTACCTGGCCTCCACAATCCCCCAACCTCAAACAAATTGAGATGGTTAGGGATGAGTCGGACCGCAGAGTGAAGGAAAACAGCCAACAAGTGCTCAGCATATTTGGTAAATCCAAGAGTGTTGGAAAATCATTCCAGGTGAAGCTGGTTGAGAGAATGCCAAGAGCGTGCAAAGCTGTCATCAAGGCAAAGGGTGGCTATTTGAAGAATCTCAAATATAAAATATTTAGATTTGTTTAACACTTTTTTGGTTACTACATGATTCCCATACGTGTTTTCACTATTATTCTACAATGTATGTTGAAAAAAGAAAAAAAGAAAAACCCTTGAATGAGTAGGTTGTTCTAAAACATTTGACCGGTAGTGTATGCGTGTGTGTGTGTGTGTGTATATATAAAGCATTCAAGCTATCAATTCAGTCTTCTTAGGGTAAACAAACTTCAAAATGAACAGGAGAGAATCTTTCTTCTGCAAAACAGAGAAGAGAATGCTATGTTGAGAGAGCATTTTATCTAACAGAACCAAAAGAGCATTGGAAAGTAATAAGAGCAGGTCAACAAAAACTCAAATCACACAGCCTAGTTCTGAACAAGCAGCAAAGACATTGATATTCGAGACACAATCAATGTGAGGAGAGTGTGGATGGGTGAGCAGTAGTACTTCAACTGGTCTGCTGTGGCGGTCACAGTAATTAAACAGATCAGGAGATCAAAAACTCAGAGGGAGGTGGGGGGAGTTGTATAAAAAGGTATTTTAATGACCTGCTTTGCAGAAGAAAAAAATACACATACCTAACTTTTTAAAGGGTGGGGGGGGGAAACAAAACTGACAAAGGAAGGGAAAAAACAAGGTAGAGAATTTTTATTATAATCTATGGTACAATTGTTCTCGTTGAAAGAAGAACCTGAACCCCCCCACCCCATGTGGGAAAATATAATGAAGATAACTGCCCTACCGAATACCACCCCAACCAAAAGCGTGGTAGAAATATACACAGGTAACATCAATATAAAAATCTGCCTTCTCCTGGCTAGCCAATTCCTCCAACGTGTTTTATCATGACATGTCACACTGCGTACACACACTACTGCGCGTGGTTGTGTATGTCTGTTATGTCATATTGTGCTTGTAAATGCAAACGTGTTTTTTGTTGTCGTTGTGTCCTCAGTCAAAAGAGGTGTGTGTTCGAAACGAACAAGGGTGTCTAATCAAACCTAAATTTGGGTGGAATTCTGAAGGGTGGGGGGGGGGTACAACTGAAAAGGGAGGGAGCAGAATGACACTACAATAACGGACGGTAGATAGCAATTGGATGGAGAAAGAAGCGAGGAGGGGGGGGGGGGTGTTTAAACGTGAGTG
Source organism: Salvelinus alpinus (assembly GCF_045679555.1). Taxonomy (NCBI): domain Eukaryota; kingdom Metazoa; phylum Chordata; class Actinopteri; order Salmoniformes; family Salmonidae; genus Salvelinus; species Salvelinus alpinus. Next base: position 43,326,926 of record NC_092114.1, on the reverse strand, counting down.
TGTACACTGTCTCCATAACTATGTGCTAATATGTTAAGGGATGAGAACAGATAAGAGGCTGAAGGAACAATAGATACAGAAAGGGATAAAGAAGAGGGGTGGGGCGGGGGGATGCATTTGAAATGTTTTCAGATCTTCTCCTTCACTTCCTGTTTTTGGGGGAGGGCCAGTTTCCACGGCGCTCACCGCGTTGGCCCCCTCCGTTTCCAGCTCCGCCTCCTCCCCCACTGGGCGGGCCCCGCGGGCCTCTTCCTCCCCCTCCTCCCTCTCTTCCTCCAGCGTTGACCCTCCTGTTCTGTCGCTCCATGCCGGGACGCTGGCTAGAGAAGCTTCTCTTGTTTGCCGCCTGCTCCTTCGCAGTCATCTCTCGTTCTCCGACCCCTCCTCCTCCCCCACCTCCACCTCCTCTTCCGGGTGGGTGATGATGGTGATGGGAGGAATAGGACTTCCCTCCTCCTCCCTCCCTCTCCCGGAACTCGGTGAAGTCACTGCTCTCGGAGGCGGTCTCCCACTCCTCATTGGCCTGGTCTGAGTTCTGGTTGGAGAAGTCAGGGGATTTGGCGCCTCCTGCTGGGTTGTGGTGATGCTGAGGGTGGGCAGGGCCAGAGTTGCCCTGGTTGTAGTGATGGTGGTGACTGTTGGCGTTAGCGCTTCCAAGATGGGCGCCGGTACTGCTGTTGTTGTTGGTAGCTGTGGTAGCAATGTGGTTAGCGTTGGGGGCAGTGCCGGTCAAGGGCACCGCTTTGTGAGCGCCGTCGGTGACATCCTGAATGTAATTCTGGCAGGGCGAGGAGGGTCGGCCTCCTCCGTTGATGCGAGCGGCGTTCTCTCGCTCCTTCAGCCTGCGGAAGCGCGGTGGCTTGTCCTGTTGGTGTTGGGAGCGCCCGTGGCGACGGCGTCTCGGGGGGCGCTCAAAGCCATCCCGGGGGACGCAAGGGAAGTCACGCCCGTCCGGGCCGGAGAGAGGAAGGGGCCCGCTGGAGTTGGTAGTTGGATTAGCCGTGGACTGCTGGGTCCCAACTCCTCCATTCTCCATGGAGCCCTGTGGGGCTGGAGTAGGTGCAGCAAAGATAGATTGTGGAGGGGTTGTTCCTCCCTGATTCTGAGCTTGGCTTCCGTCCACTGACTTCTCCTCCCCACTGGTTCCACGACCCGTTTCTTTGGGTGCAGACGACTGCATTGGGCCCTGCTGCTTGCGGACCGAGCCTGAGGACTTGGAGGCCCAGCCTTGAGGGTCGGCCCTGGATCCTGACCTGTGACCGCCAGCCATTCCTCCTCCGCCTCCACCACTTCTATAGATGCTGCCACCTCCTCCTCCCCCGCCGCTGCCCCCCCTACCCCTCCTAGAGGGCACCCCTCTGGGGGTGAACACCCGGGCCTGGGAGCCTCTGGATGGGGCGGAGCCGCCACTGGTAAAGTTATCTGTGCCGCTGCCATTCTTGGTGCTGGATTTGCGGTCTTCCTTGTCCGACTGGGCCAGGTCGCTGGCGGCACTCTCACTGCCAGTCTCCGACCCCCTCTGCCTCCTCCTCTTGGGGACCTCCTCGTATTCTGAACCCTCGCTGCGGGTCTCGCTGTGGTTACGGGCACGCCCCGGGTTGGCTTGCGACCCCCCTCGGTTGCGCCTTGCCCCCGATGCCTCGTCATTGAATTCTTGGTGGTAGCCTCCGCCAGCTCGGTAGTCTCGGCTGCTCCTGCTGCCTGCTGCCCTGCCACGGCTAACGCTGCCACTCCCGGCCGTGCCCGTGTAAGTGCCCCGGTAACCACGGCCACGCCCGTAGAACTCGCCACCTCGTCCTCGGCTGGCTCTGCTACCACGGGCCGAGCCACCGTGGTATGATGCACCACCGCTCCTCTCCAACGAGCGCTCTCTGTCCCGCCTATTGGATGGGGGGCCGGAGTACCCTGATGAGGGGGTGGGGTTGACACCGTCTTTGGGACCCTTTCCCACCCCTCCTCGTTCGTTCGCCGCTCGGTCCTTCCATCCGTTTCTGGGTTTGGGACCGGTCTGAGCTGGCGCTTCTTTACCAGACACTGCAGAGGAGCTCTGTGGGCCGGAGGATGTTTCCTGCTTGACTGATGAATTGCCTCCGTCTTTGTCTTTTCCAGAGCCTCCTCCGCTGGTCTTTTCTCCTCCCTCGCCCTCCCCACCCTCTCTTTTCATCTCCTTCAGCACAGGCCTCTTGATAGGCCCTGCCCTCTTGTTGGTGTTGCTGCCACCCGATTGGCCGCCGGAAGGTTTGTTGTGGTCAGACGCTGTTGGGTGATTGGATGAATCCTCCCCGCCGCGGTTGTTTCCGCCCACTCCTCTCCTGTTGTGTGAGGTGCTTCCTGCGTTGCTGCTGCCGGGCCGTGGCCCCCACTGGGTCTCAGTCTTGTGTTCCCTCCCCCCTCGCTCCCGCTGGTTGGGCTTGGGATCACGGTGGTGGTGCTGCTCCTGGCCCTGCCTCTGCTGCTGTTGCTGTTGGGGCTGCTGCTGGGACTGCTGAGACGTCACAGAGGACTGAGAGTGGCTGTGGCCCATCTTATCCTGCTTCATCTCTCTGCTGCTTCCTGCATCATGTCTCTGCCCGGTTCCTGTGTCAGCCTTGCGCTGAGGTGGGAGGAGATGCAGGACCGCCTTGACGCTGCCGTCGTCCCTGGCTGAGGATGACGAGGAGGAGGAGGAGCAGGAGGAGAGGGATGGCTGTTGGAGTGGGGGCGAGGGGTCAACCTTCTTGGGGGCTTCGCCTCCTCTCTCACCGCGGCCATTCTCGGGCTTGTGGGGATGGAGGGGAAAGTGGGAGGGGCCTTGGTGTTGTTGATGACCATGGTGTTGTTGGTGTTGAGGGTGGTGTAGGTTGTTATTCTCCAGGGGGGAGAGGTCAGTGCGCCCATTGCGGTCGTAGTGGGGGTGGGAGACCCCCCAGATCTGTCCCTGTTGCTGGCCACCCTTGTGGCCCTGGCCGTCATCCTGGTGGCTGAAGCCTCCACCACTCCCCCTCTGCTGCTGCTGGTGTAGGGCCATGCGGGAGCCCTGGTCGGGAAAGTTGCTGTAGTTGCCCCGGCCACCCATGTAGGACTGGTGGTGGTGGTGGCTGCCTCCTGCCTGGCCCCCCACCAGAGTGCCCAAAAGGGGTGGGGTCTGGTTGGAGGAGCCCAAAACAGAGTTGGGCTGCTGGATGGGGCCTGGCACTCCCTCTCGCATACCACGGACTGGAGGGGTGTCACTCCTAAAATAAAAACCAGCGATTGCATAAAAACCTTTATTCCATAAACCGTGTACTGTACTTATAAAACTGACTGGATTCATATATTCATCTCATTTGATTTCAACTAATACATATTTTCCTATTCAAACATTATTGTATGATTTGATCATTAAACAGATACTTGGGGATTGGCCCTTTATCTATTTCCACAGAGTCAGATGAACTCATGGATACCACTTTTATGTCTCTGTGTCCAGTATTAAGGAAATTAGAGGTAGTTTCATGAGCCAAAGCTAACTAGAAACGTCCTTCGAACTACATGCAGAGATAAAAATCATCAGACACTAGGGAAGTAGATAAAGGGCCTCATTGCCAAAATGATCCCTTTAAATGATCGTGAGTGACATCTGACACCCCCCCCCTCCGTCTTACCTAGGCCCTTTGCCACTGACATCATCCTCTTCCAGTGCCTGCTTCTGTCTCAGAGGGGAGCTCAGTCCCCTGCCTTCGCTGCCCCCAGGGAACACCTCAGGCCCCCAGGCCAGTTTGGGATCCATGGGAGGTGTCCCACGGTTGGTGTGTCCCGGGTGCTGCTGCCTGTCGAAGGTGTCCGAACCAGAGCCCCCTGAATCGGAGCGCTCTCGTCCCATCATCCCTGCAACAGAAACGGGTGTCGCGTTAGAAAAACTCATACTCAATTATAAAAATTATAGCTGGCAACCTGGTGCCATTTCCTATAACATATAAACGTTATTGCATTATCATAACCTAAAAATTCTAAATTTGAATCTGGTTTGCACAAATCTGCCATTGACCTGCAAATTCAGATTCTGCCCTATGGCAAAATACCAACTCCTTGACTGAATATTTCATATATCAAACCAGACTACCATGAGTACCCACCTGCATGTTGCATGTTGGGCGGGTAGTAGTCCATGGGCCCTGGAGGTCGACCCTGCATGCCCCCCTGCATCATCCGGGGGTCCATATAGGGCATCATCATCCAGCGCGGGTCAAAGTTCATGGGCAAGGGCTGGGGGCCGCGGCCCATGGAGCCCTGTGGAGGGTACTGAAGGGACCCTGACTGCTGCTGCTTGGGACCCTGGGTCTGAGTGGTGGCCCCCGGAGAAGGGCCCTGCTGCTGGGGGGCCTGCTGAGGCTGCTGGGGTGGGAGCTGCTGCTGGCTCTGTTGGGCTGCTTGGCTGTGCTGCTGCTGCCACTGCTGCTGCTGCTTCATCAGCTGCTCCTGAAGACACCAAATGGGAGAGATGTTATAATATACAGTACATTCGTAAAGTGTTCAAACCCTTCACTTTTGACATTTTGTTACGTTACAGCCTTACTCTAAAATGTATTAAATAATTTATTTTTCCCTCATCAATCTACACACAATACCCCATAATGACATAGCAAAAACAGGTTTTTAGGTTTGGTTTAAAAAATATATATTAAAAAATATATACAGTGGGGAGAACAAGTATTTGATACACTGCCGATTTTGCAGGTTTTCCTACTTACAAAGCATGTAGAGGTCTGTAATTTTTATCATAGGTACACTTCAACTATGAGAGACGGAATCTAAAACAAAAATCCAGAAAATCACATTGTATGATTTTTAAGTAATTAATTTGCATTTTATTGCATGACATAAGTATTTGATACATCAGAAAAGCAGAACTTAATATTTGGTACAGAAACCTATGTTTGCAATTACAGAGATCATACATTTCCTGTAGTTCTTGACTAGGTTTGCACACACTGCAGCAGGGATTTTGGCCCACTCCTCCCTACAGATCTTCTCCAGATCCTTCAGGTTTCGGGGCTGTCGCTGGGCAATACGGACTTTCAGCTCCCTCCAAAGATTTTCTATTGGGTTCAGGTCTGGAGACTGGCTAGGCCACTCCAGGACCTTGAGATGCTTCTTACGGAGCCACTCCTTAGTTGCCATGGCTGTGTGCTTCGTGTCGTTGTCATGCTGGAAGACCCAGCCACGACCCATCTTCAATGCTCTTACTGAGGGAAGGAGGTTGTTGGCCAAGATCTCGCGATACATGGCCCCATCCATCCTCCCCTCAATACGGTGCAGTCGTCCTGTCCCCTTTGCAGAAAAGCATCCCCAAAGAATGATGTTTCCACCTCCATGCTTCACGGTTGGGATGGTGTTCTTGGGGTTGTACTCATACTTCTTCTTCCTCCAAACACGGCGAGTGGAGTTAGACCAAAAAGCTCTATTTTTGTCTCATCAGACCACATGACCTTCTCCCATTCCTCCTCTGGATCATCCAGATGGTCATTGGCAAACTTCAGACAGGCCTGGACATGCACTGGCTTAAGCAGGGGGACCTTGCGTGCGCTGCAGGATTTTAATCCATGGCGGCGTAGTGTGTTACTAATGGTTTTCTTTGAGACTGTGGTCCCAGCTCTCTTCAGGTCATTGACCAGGTCCTGCCGTGTAGTTCTGGGCTGATCCCTCACCTTCCTCATGATCATTGATGCCCCACGAGGTGAAATCTTGCATGGAGCCCCAGACCGAGGGTGATTGACCGTCATCTTGAACTTCTTCCATTTTCTAATAATTGCGCCAACAGTTGTTTCCTTCTCACCAAGCTGCTTGCCTATTGTCCTGTAGCCCATCCCAGCCTTGTGCAGGTCTACAATTTTATCCCTGATGTCCTTACACAGCTCTCTGGTCTTGGCCATTGTGGAGAGGTTGGAATCTGTTTGATTGTGTGTGGACAGGTGTCTTTTATACAGGTAACGAGTTCAAACAGGTGCAGTTAATACAGGTAATGAGTGGAGAACAGGAGGGCTTCTTAAAGAAAAACTAACAGGTCTGTGAGAGCCGGAATTCTTACTGGTTGGTAGGTGATCAAATACTTATGTCATGCAATAAAATGCAAATTAATTATTTAAAAATCATACAATGTGATTTTCTGGATTTTTGTTTTAGATTCCGTCTCTCACAGTTGAAGTGTACCTATGATAAAAATTACAGACCTCTACATGCTTTGTAAGTAGGAAAACCTGCAAAATCGGCAGTGTATCAAATACTTGTTCTCCCCACTGTATATATACCATATTTACATATAAGTATTTAGACCCTTTGCTATGAGACTCGAAATTGAGTTCAGGTGCATCCTGTTTCCATTGAACATCCTTGAGATGTCTCTACAACTTGATTGGAGTCCACCTGTGGTAAATTCAATTGGTTGGACATGATTTGGAAAGGCACACACCTGTCTATATAAGATCCCACAGTTGATAGTGCATGTCAGAGCCAAAACCAAGCCGAATGAATTGTCCGTAGATCTCAGAGACAGGATTATGTCAAGGCACAGATCTAGTGAAGGGTACCAAAAAATGTCTGTGGGATTGAAGTTCCCCAAGAACACAGTGGCATCCATCACTCATATGAATGGAAGACGTTTGGAACCACCAAGACTTCCTAGAGCTGGCCGTCAGGCCAAACTGAGAAATCGGGAGAGAAGGGCCTTGGTCAGGGAGTCCACCAAGAACCCGATGGTCACTCTAACAGAGCTCCAGAGTTCCTCTGTGGAGATGGGAGAACCTTCCAGAAGAACAGCCATCTCTGCAGCACTCCACCAATCAGGCCTTTATGGTAGAGTGGCCAGACAGAAGCCCCTCAGTAGAAGGCACATGACACCCCGCATGGAGTAACCAAAAGGCACCTAACGGACCCAGACCATGAAAAACAAGATTCTCTTGTCTGATGAAACCAAGATTGAACTCTTTGGCCTGAATGCCAAGCGTCACGTCTGGAGGAAACCAGGCACCGTTTATCATCTGACCAATACCATTCCTACGGTGAAGCATGGTGGTGGCAGCATCATGCTGTGGGGATGTTTTTCAGCAGCAGGGACTGGGAGACTAGTCAGGATCGAGAGAAAGAGGAACGGAGCAAAGTAGAGAGATCCTTGATGAAAACCTGCTCCAGAGCGCTCAGACTGGGGTGAAGGTTCACCTTCCAACAGGACAACAACCCTAAGCACATAGCCAAGACTACGCAGGAGTGACTTCGGGACAAGTCTCTGAATGTCCTTGAGTGTCCCAGCCAGAGCCTGGATTCTAACCCGATCGAACATCTCTGGAGTGAACTGAAAATAGCTGTGCAGCAACGCTCCCCATCCAACCTGACAGAGCTTGAGAGGATCTACAGAGAAGAATGGGAGAAATTCCCAAAATACAGGTTCACCAAGCTTGTAGCATCATACCCAAGAACCCAAGAAGACTCAAAGTACTGAGTTAAGGGTATGAATACTTACTTGCAAACATTTCTAAAAAACTGTTTTTGCTTTGTCATTATGGGGTATTGTGTGTAGATTGATGAGGGGGAAAAACTATTTAATCAATTTTGGAATAAGGTTGTAACATACCAAAATGTGGAGAAAGTGAAGGGGTCTGACTGAATTCTTTCCAAATGCACCGTATGCCATTTAGCAGACGCTTTATCCAAAGCCACTTAATCATGCTTGTTGGGCTGGGCGATAAAGCATTAAATAGATTCATTTGAATGTATGTTTTAGCGCAAAATTCCAAATGCCAGTATCACAAGAATAACATTATTTCGTTTTTATCAGCGTTTATGTCCGCTTGTCCTCATGTCTTTTTGGTCTCTTCTCCTTGGCTCGTTCTGTGCTGTGTGCACTAGAGGTCGACCGATTAATCGGATAGGCCGATTAATTAGGGCCGATTTAAAGTTTTCATAACAATCGGAAATAGTCAGTCAAGAACACATTCTTATTTTCAATGACGGCCTAGGAACGAACGGTGGGTTAACTGCCTTGTTCAGGGGCAGAACGACAGATTTTTACCTTGTCAGCTCGGGGATTCAATCTTGCAACCTTACAGTTAACTAGTCCAACGCTCTAACCACCTGCCTCTCATTGCACTCCACGAGGAGCCTGCCTGTTACGCGAATGCAGTAAGAAGCCAAGGTAAGTTGCTAGCTAGCATTAAACTTATCTTATAAAAACCAATCAATCAATCATAATCACTAGTTAACTACACATGGTTGATGATATTACTAGTTTGTTTATCTAGCGTGTCCTGCGTTGCATATAATCGATGCGGTGCGCATTCACGGAAAAAGGACTGTTGTTGCTCCAACGTGTACCTAACCATAAACATCAATGCCTTTCTTAAAATCAATACACAGAAGTATATATTTTTAAACCTGCATATTTAGCTAAAAGAAATCCAGGTTAGCAGGCAATATTAACCAGGTGGAATTGTGTCACTTCTCTTGCGTTCATTGCACGCAGAGTCAGGGTATATGCAACAGTTTGGGCCGCCTGGCTCGTTGCAAACTAATTTGCCAGAATTTATGACATAACATTGAAGGTTGTGCAATGTAACAGGAATATTTAGACTTATGGATACCACCCGTTAGATAAAATACGTAACGGTTCCGTATTTCACTGAAAGAATAAACGTTTTGTTTTCGAGATGACAGTTTCCGGATTCGACCATATTAATGACCTACGGCTTGTATTTCAGTGTGTTATTATATTATAATTAAGTCTATGATTTGATAGAGCAGTCTAACTGAGCGAGGGTAGGCACCAGCAGGCTCGTTAGCATTCATTCAAACAGCACTTTCGTGCGTTTTACCAGCAGCTCGTTGCTGTGCTTCAAGCATTGCGCTGTTTATGACTTCAAGCCTATCAACTCCCGAGATTAGGCTGGTGTAACCGATGTGAAATGGCTAGCTAGTTAGCAGGGTGCACACTAATAGCGTTTCAAACGTCACTCGCTCTGAGACTTGGAGTAGTTGTTCCCCTTGCTCTGCACGGGTAACGCTGCTTCGAGGGTGGCTGTTGTCGATGTGTTCTTCGTTCGAGCCCAGGTAGGAGCGAGGAGAGGGACGGAAGATATACTGTTACACTGACAATACTAAAGTGCCTATAAGAACATCCAATAGTCAAAGGTATATGAAATACAAATCGTATAGAGAGAAATAGTCCTATAATTCCTATAATAACTACAACCTAAAACTTCTTACCTGGGAATATTGAAGACTCATGTTAAGAGGAACCACCAGCTTTCATATGTTCTGAGCAAGGAACTTAAACGTTAGCTTTCTTACATGGCACATATTACACTTTTACTTTCTTCTCTAACACTTTGTTTTTGCATTATTTAAACCAAATTGAACATGTTTCATTATTTATTTGAGGCTAAATAGATTTTATTGATGTATTATATTAAGTTAAAATAAGTGTTCATTCAGTATTGTTGTAATTGTCATTATTATAAATAAATAAAAATATTATTATTATTTTTTTAAATCGGCCGATTAATCGGTATCGGCTTTTTTGGGTCCTCCAATAATCGCTGTTGAAAAATCATAATCGGTCGACCTCTAGTCTCAAGGCTTAAAAATCCTTCTTTAACCGGTCTTGAAGTGGATTTAACAAGTGACATCATTAAGGGATTCTACTTTCACCTGGTCAGTCTCATGAAAAAAACAGGTGTTCCTAATGTTTTGTACACTCAGTTTAAATTATGAATTGTCCATTTTAGGCCATTTCGCCCAGCCCTACATGCGTGGTTGGGCGATGTCAACTTTTATCATATCGTGATTATGTACCCATAAAACATTGTGATATACGATGCCAAACCCCCCTACTAGCCACCCCAAATATATTACAGAAATTATTACGGTTGATATGCAGCCATTGTCAATGGTCGAGGACATCTGTTTCACTGCCCTGATGGCATATCTACAACCACACTACAAGATGCCATGTCGAAAAACAACTGCCTGGATGGAGAAACTGTACAATGACTGCTCTGCGAGTACAAAGCGCGAGCACAAACGTGACATTAATAACAAATTGTTGGACTTCTATGAACAGGCTGTCACACATCACTGCAACCAGCCATCACATTGAAGAGAAGTGGAGTCCCATGTACTGACAACTGAACAGAGGAGAGGGACATAGCAGAGAACCAAAAACGGCATTCACTACCATCGTTGCTGAGTGGGTGGGGGACAGCAGTAAGGTCAGAGCCGTCTGTTAGGTAGCAAGTACTGCGATAGATTGTACTGCATTGCCCCATAGCAGTCATACCAATGGTTTATATACATCATGGGTCATATGCAGGACCATATATGAATGGTGAATTCACGCCATATTATCGTTTAAACAATTTTTAAAAAATGGCAGTTGAAAGTATTTTTTAACCCACCAAATCAAAATGCAACACTAAAATCTAGAAATTGTACGCCCACAAACTTGCCATCATCCATAGCACCGAGCCATTATCAATCATGTCAACCAATGCAGTGGTAGAATGTTTTTTGTGATAAGTATGCTGATTGGCTGTGATCAAATCATTATTTTCCATGTAGTCGCTTATTTGTTTACTCACAATACCCTCTAATATCTTACTGATTGAAGGGAGTAGACTGATTGGTCGGCTATTAGCAGATGTAAGGAATTTGTTGTTGCCTTTTGGGATTGGACACACCTTAGCATGCTTCCATACATTTGGATATTGACTGTTTTCCAGTGACCAATTAAATATATATTTCAGAGGAGCTGCAATTGGGGAGCAGCATAGCGGAGATAAATATTGTCCATAAGATCATTATCCATAGATTTACCATTGGGTAATGACTTCAATAGGTTATTAGACTGACCTGTTGCTGTCTCTGGAAGCGGGGAGGCAGGGACTTCTGGTACTTGGAGTAGCCCTGTCCCGGGGGGCCGCTGGCTTGGCGACTTGCTCCTCCTCCCATGCTTTCTACCTTCACTGGGTCTACCACTCCTCCACCACCACCTCCTCCGCTGCGGACGTGAGTACTATCTAGGATTTCCTCCTTCCCTTCCCCAGGCACCAGGACATCCAGAGGGGGCTGCTGCAGCTGGGGAGTGGCTGGCTGGGGACACACCTGGGCGTCTGGATGGAGGAAGGGGAGAGAATATAGCAATGATATGCCACTGGTTGTTGGAAGAGGTAAGCAGATGTGAATAATACCAAGTCATGTGCTATACAATTAAGGAAGGTCAGTAAAGGTACTATTGTGAACTTAAGACGTGATAAAACAAAAACGTCAAAGATGAACAACTGTTTGGAGAAACACATACAAGCCTTTTGTCGACTGGCCCAAACATAACTTTTTAGAGATACCCACATCAAACGGCTAACCAAGTTGAACTATGTAGACAACACCAGAATGCTGGGTCAAAACTAGGGCTGTTACGGTGATCGTATTACCACCACACTGGCGGTCACAAGTCATGACCACAGTCAAATTCCATGTGACCATTTAGTCACAGGAAATAGGCTTCTCAAAAACTGCGCTCTGATGCCGCTATAGGCTAGGCCTACTATATTTACTTCTCAACTATCCTAATATTAAGCACACTGCTTCGCTTTACAACCGGAGTAGACTACCTGGCCTGGCATGAAAATGAACTGCGGAAAAAGCTATTTATTAAGTGCATACGGATGACATGTATTTTTTTCCCCTGCCTGTGACCGACAGGTGCATGATAATGGCCCATTCTAAATCAAAACAAATTTCACACATACAGTACCAGTCAAAAGTTTGGACACACCTACTCATTCCAGTTATTTTTCTTTATTTTTACTATTTTCTACATTGTAGAATAATAGTGAAGACATCAAAACTTTGAAATAACACATATGGAATCATGTACTAACCAAAAAAGTGTTAAACAAATCTAAATATAATTTACATTTGAGATGCTTCAAAGTAGACACCCTTTGCCTTGATGACAGCTATGTGTGTGCTAGAGGTCGACCGATTAATCGCCATGGCCGATTAATTAGGGCCGATTTCAAGTTTTCATAATCGGTAAATCGGCCTTTTTGGACGCCGCTTATGGCAGACTACATTGCAATCCACGAGGAGACTGCGTGGCAGGCTGAACACCTGTTACGCGAGTGCAACATCAAAGGACCTTGTGGCTGCAAGGAGCCACGGTAAGTTGCTAGCTAGCATTAAACGTATCTGATAAAAAACAATCAATCTTCACATAATCACTAGTTAACTACACATGGTTGATGATACTACTAAGTTAACTGGCTTGTCCTACGTTCAATATAATCAATGTGTTGCCTGTTAATTTATCATCGAATTGCAGCCTACTTCAACTTAGCCAAACCGGGGATTTAACAAAAGCACATCCGCGAAAAAAATCAAAGTCGTTGTACTTTCCCATAAACATCAATGCCTTTCTTAAAATCAATACACAAAGTATATTTTCTTAAACCTGCATATTTAGTTAAAAGAAATTCATGTTAGCAGGCAATATTAATTAGGGAAATGGTGTCACTTCTCTTGCGTTCAGTGCAAGCAGGGTCAGAGCATATACAGCAGTTTGGGCCGCCTGGCTCGTTGCGAACTGTGTGAAGACCATTTCTTCCAAAAAAAAAGGCTGTAATTAATTTGGCAGAATTTTACCTAACTATGACATAACATTGTAGGTCGTGCAATGTACCAGCAATATTTAGACTTCGGGTTGCCACCCGTTCGATAAAATACGGAACGGTTCCATAGTTCACTGAAAGAATAAACGTTTTGTTTTCTAAATTATAGTTTCCAGATTTGACCATAATAATGACTAAAGGCTTGTATTTATGTGTGTTTATTATATTATAATTCAGTCTATGATTTGAATTTGATAGAGCAGTCTGTCTGAGCGGTGGTAGGCAGCAGCAGGCTTGTAAGCATTCATTCAAACAGCACTTTACTGTGTTTGCCAGCAGCTCTTAGCAATGCTTGAAGCACAGCGCTGTTTATGACTTCAAGCCTATCAACTCCCGAGATTAGGCTGGCAATACTAAAGTGCCTACAAGAATATCCAATAGTCAAAGGTATACGAAATACAAATGGTATAGAGAGAAATAATCGACGCGTCATAATTCCTATAATAACCACAACCTAAAACTTCTTAACTGGGAATATCGAAGACTCATGTTAAAAGGAACCACCAGCTTTCATATGTTCTCATGTTCTGAGCAAGGAACTTAAACGTTAGCTTTTTTACATGGCACATATTGCACTTATACTTTCTCCTCCAACACTGCGTTTTTGCATTATTTAAACCAAATTGAACATGTTTCATTATTTATTTGAGACTAAATTGATTTTATTTATGTATTATATTAAAATAAAAGTGTTCATTCAGTATTGTTGTAATTGCTATTATTACAAATATAAATAAAAATCGGCACCAGCTTTTTTTGGTCCGCCAATAATCGGTATCTGTATTGAAAAATCATAAAACGGCCAACCTCTAGTGTGTGCAGCCTGCGCAAGAAACAGAGCAGAGCTCATGACTTTGATGCGACTTTTTTCAAATCCTCATTAGAGTTGCATCATGCAGCCTTAAAATGTATTTAAAAAATCTAAACACATAGCCTAACGTTTGAATCGCAACTAAAGTTTAAGAACTAACAAAATTAATCATTCAGGAGGACCTGTTTCTTTTAAATATATCTACTATTTTATTCAGCTTTGTTCATTGTATTCTTCTTACTATAATATAATGCCACGGGAATTATAAGCAAATCTTGTCTGCAAACTACTGTGGCCCACAGCCATATGGCAGAGCCAGATCAGGGCCTAACATTAGAATGACTCAGAATATGCTCTTCTGAAGTAGGCTATATTTTCTTAATATCATGTTTCTTTAGGCATGCCCAAAATAAATAACGAATTTATTGTGATGTGTAGGCTTTATTAAATGGATTTATTAGATTTTAAAATGTAGATGTTCCAAAGCACTGCATCACTGGCTTGTAGGCTGTCTATGGAAGCCAGGAGATGATGTTAATTAAATGGTAAATTACCTTGCAACCTGCAGTTATTTGTATGACAATCACCTGCTGACAATTTTATGACCGCCATAGCTCTTGTCAAAACTCACCAGCATTGGAGTCATAGCTGCTATTGCTATTGGCCCTCTGTCTGTCGGTGGGACTGGGCCCTGGCACTAGGTCCCTGGTAACAGCCTGGGCAGCCAGGGGGGGCTCCTCAAGGTCCACGCAGGGGGACGGGGGCTGGCTGATGTTGGGGGAGGAGGCTGAGGCCGACAGGGAAGGGCTGGGGCTTCCGGCCGTGGTGGAGTTGCCGTCCAGACTGGGGGGCTTGGAGCCTCCACTGCTCCCACCACCACCCTGCTGGGCCTTCTCATCCAGCCTCTTCAGCTTCTCAGCGCAGGCAGCACGCCGCTCTTCCTCCATCCTTCGCTCCTCCTCCTCGCGGCGCCGGCGGGCGCGTTCAACAGCGGCCGAGATCTCCGAGGAGGACTGCTTCCTGCGCTGGCGCCATGTCTCCTCTTCATCTTCGCCGGGGGGCGGGGCCAGCAGGCCAGTCGTCTGAGGTGGAGGGGTGGGGCCTCCGGGGACGGGGGAAGTAGCCTGTTGCTGTTGGAGCTGCGAGGGGGGGGCAGCCTTCCCGGGGGCCAGGGAGGCAGAGACAGTTTCAGGGGCTACCACCGGGCTGGACTGATTAGGGGAGTTGCGGTCCTGGGTAAGGAGAGATTGAATGAGGACACACATGACAACAAACTCTGCTGCAATATGAAAAAAACCTTTCCTACGATGGTATGAATAATTCAAATAACTGATCTGCAAAAAAAGTGTGTGAAAATGCTGTCCGGCTATACATAGTGTACAAAACATTAAAAACACCACCTAATATTGCGTTGTACCCCATTTTACCCTCAGAACACTCAATTAGTCAGGGCATGGACTATACAAGGTGTTGAAAGCGTTCCACAGGGATGCTGGCCCATGTTGACTCCAATGATTCAAACAGTTGTGTCAAGTTGTCTGGATGTCCTTTGGGTGGTGGACTATTCTTGACACACACAGGAAACTGTTCATCGTGAAAAGCCAGCAGCGTTTCAGCTCTTGACACAAACCGGTGCACCTGGCACCTACTACCATACCCTGTTCAAAGGCACTTAAATCTTTTGTCTTGCCCATTTACCCTCTGAATGGCGTACACACACAATCCATTTCTCATACACAATGGTCTCAAGGCTTAAAAATCCTTTAACAAGTCTCCTCATCTACAGCACATTCAGAATGTATTCAGACCCCTTGACTTTGTCCACATTTTGTTACATTACAGCCTTATTCTAAAATGTATTAAATAAATTGTTTTCCTCATCAATCTACATACAATACCCCATAATGACAAAGCGAAAACAAGTTTTTAGAATTTTGTATGTATTGTATAAGATAGAAGATAAAAGGATAAAAGATAAGATAAAAAACAGATACAGATATATACATTAGTATTCAGACCCTTTGCTATGAGACTCGAAATTGAGCTCAGGTGCATCCTGTTTCCGTTGTTCATCCTTGAGAGGCTTCTACAACTTGATCAGAGTCCACCTGTGGTAAATTCTATTAGCTGGACATCCTTTGGAAAGGCACACACCTGTCTATATAAAAAGGTCCCACAGTTGGCACTACATGTCAGAGCAAAAACCAAGCCATGAGGTCGAAGGTATTGTACGCAGAGCTCCGAGACATGATTGTGTCGAGGCATAGATCTGGGGAAGGGTACCAAAACAATTCTGCAGCATTGAAGGTCCCAAAGAACACAGTGGCCTCCATCATTCTTAAATGGAAGAAGTTTCGAACCACCAAGACTCTTCCTAGAGCTGGCCGCCTGGCCAAACTGAGCGGGGGAGGCCCTTGGTCAGGGAGGTGACCAAGATCCCGATGGTCACTCTGACAGTGCTCCAGAGTTCCTCTGTAGAGATGGAAGAAACTTCCAGAAGGACAAACATCTCTGCAACACTCCACTAATCAGGCCTTTATGGTAGAGTGGCCAGACAGAAACCACTACTCAGTTAAAAGGCACATGACAGCCCGTTTGGAGTTTGCCAAAAGACACCTAAAGGACTCTCAGACCATGAGAACCAAGATTATCTGGTCTGAACTAACTAAGACAGAACTCTTTGGCCTGAATGCCAAGCGTCACATCCGGGTAAAACCAGGCGCCATCCCTACGGTGAAGCATGGTGGTGGTGGCAGCATTCAGCTGTGGGGATGTTTTTCAGAGGCAGGGACTGGGAGACTAGTCAGGATCAAGGGAACGATGAACAGAGCAAAGTACAGAGAGATCCTTGATGAAAACCAGCTCGAGAGCGCTCAGGACCTCAGACTATGTTGAAGGTTCACCTTCCAACAAGACAATGACCCTAAGCACACAGCCAAGACAATGCAGGAGTGGCATCGGGACAAGTCTCTGAATGTCCTTGAGTGGCCCAGCCAGAGCCCGGACTTGAAACCAATCGAACATCTCTGGAGAGACCTGAAAATAGCTGTGCAGCGACGCAATCCATCCAACTTGACAGAGCTTGAGAGGATCTGCAGAGAATGGGAGAAACTCCCCAAATACAGGTGTGCCAAGCTTGTAGCGTCATACCCAAGAAGACTCAAGGCTGTAATCGCTGCCAAAGGTGTTACAGCCAAAAAATTAGTAAGGGTCTGAATAGTTATGTAAATGTCATTTCAGTTTATTTTTTATTTTTAATACATTTGCTAAAATTTTGCATTGTCTTTATGGGGTATTGTGTGTAGATTGATGAGGGGAAAAAACTATTTAATACATTTTAGAATAACGCTGTAACATAACAAAATGTGGAAAAAGTCAGGAGTCTGAATACTTTCTGAACTCACTGATTGATGTGGATTTAACAAGTGACATCAATAAGGGATCATCGCTTTCACCTGCATTCACCCAGTCGGTCATGGAAAGAGCAGGTGTTCCTAATGTTTTGTACACACACTCTCGCATATATATACACTGCTCAAAAAAATAAAGGGAACACTTAAACAACACAATGTAAATCCAAGTCAATCACACTTCTGTGAAATCAAACTGTCCATTTAAGAAGCAACACTGATTGACAATAAATTTCACATGCTGTTGTGCAAATGGAATAGACAAAATGTGGAAATTATAGGCAATTAGCAAGACACCCCCAATAAAGGAGTGATTCTACAGGTGGTGACCACAGACCACTTCTCAGTTCCTATGCTTCCTGGCTGATGTTTTGGTCACTTTTGAATGCTGGCGGTGCTTTCACTCTAGTGGTAGCATGAGACGGAGTCTACAACCCACACAAGTGGCTCAGGTAGAACTCATCCAGAACGCCGCAGCCCGTCTGGTGTTCAACTTTCCCAAGTTCTCTCACGTCACCCCGCTCCTCCGCTCTCTCCACTGGCTTCCAGTTGAAGCTCGCATCCGCTACAAGACCATGGTGCTTGCCTACGGAGCTGTGAGGGGAACGGCACCTCCGTACCTTCAGGCTCTGATCAGGCCCTACACCCAAACAAGGGCACTGCGTTCATCCACCTCTGGCCTGCTCGCCTCCCTACCTCTGAGGAAGTACAGTTCCCGCTCAGCCCAGTCAAAACTGTTCGCTGCTCTGGCACCCCAATGGTGGAACAAACTCCCTCACGACGCCAGGTCAGCGGAGTCAATCACCACCTTCCGGAGACACCTGAAACCCCACCTCTTTAAGGAATACCTAGGATAGGATAAAGTAATCCTTCTAACCCCCCCCCCCCTTAAAAGAGTTAGATGCACTATTGTAAAGTGGTTGTTCCACTGGATATCATAAGGTGAATGCACCAATTTGTAAGTCGCTCTGGATAAGAGCGTCTGCTAAATGACTTAAATGTAAATGTAAAAGGTAGTGCAGCTCATCCAGGATGGAACATCAATGCGAGCTGTGGCAAGAAGGTTTGCTGTGTCTGTCAGCGTAGTGTCCAGAGCATGGAGGCGCTACCAGGAGACAGGCCAGTACATCAGGAAACGTGGAGGAGGACGTAGGAGGGCAACAACCCAGCAGCAGGACCGCTACCTCTGCCTTTGTGCAAGGAGGAGCAGGAGGAGCACTGCCAGAGCCCTGCAAAATGACCTCCAGCAGGCCACAAATGTGCATGTGTCTGCTCAAACGGTCAGAAACAGACTCCATGAGGGTGGTATGAGGGCCCGACGTCCACAGGTGGGGGTTGTGCTTACAGCCCAACACCGTGCAGGACGTTTGCCATTTGCCAGAGAACACCAAGATTGGCAAATTCGCCACAGGCGCCCTGTGCTCTTCACAGATGAAAGCAGGTTCACACTGAGCACATGAGCACATGTGACAGACGTGACAGAGTCTGGAGACGCCGTGGAGAACGTTCTGCTGCCTGCAACATCCTCCAGCATGACCAGTTTGGCGGTGGGTCAGTCATGGTGTGGGGTGGCATTTCTTTGTGGGGCCGCACAGCCCTCCATGTGCTCGCCAGAGGTAGCCTGACTGCCATTAGGTACCGAGATGAGATCCTCAGAGCCCTTGTGAGACCATATGCTGACACATGCACATTTGTGGCCTGCTGGAGGTCATTTTGCAGGGCTCTGGCAGTGCTCCTCCTTGCACAAAGGCGGAGGTAGCGGTCCTGCTGCTGGGTTGTTGCCCTCCTACGGCCTCCTCCACGTCTCCTGATGTACTGGCCTGTCTCCTGGTAGCGCCTCCATGCTCTGGACACTACGCTGACAGACACAGCAAACCTTCTTGCCACAGCTCGCATTGATGTGCCATCCTGGATGAGCTGCACTACCTGAGCCACTTGTGTGGGTTGTAGACTCCGTCTCATGCTACCACTAGAGTGAGAGCACCGCCAGCATTCAAAAGTGACCAAAACATCAGCCAGGAAGCATAGGAACTGAGAAGTGGTCTGTGGTCACCACCTGCAGAATCACTCCTTTATTGGGGGTGTCTTGCTAATTGCCTATAATTTCCACATTTTGTCTATTCCATTTGCACAACAGCATGTGAAATTTATTGTCAATCAGTGTTGCTTCCTAAGTGGACAGTTTGATTTCACAGAAGTGTGATTGACTTGGAGTTACATTGTGTTGTTTAAGTGTTCCCTTTATTTTTTTGAGCAGTGTATATATACACACACGAGGCCCTCTCTCTCCCCAGGTAGGCAGATACCTGTCGGTAGTAGGAGTACGGCCCCTGTCCCTGGTGGAGGAGAGGCCCTGGTTGGGGGGAGGGCTGCTCCCGGGACCCACCCAGTCCAGGCCTACGCCCCTGTAGTGTACAGGCAGCCACAGGTTACAGTTAGCCAGATGCATCTAGTTACCTATTACACTAAATACGCTAATATCCATATCCTCAAAGCAATCCTGCTTTTTACTATAAAATGATCACTGTTCACTTGCACTAGCCCTGAGATGCCTCTGAAAGTCCAGTAGACTAGCCCTTGCCGAGGGTCGTACCTGGTAGGTGGCATGGGCGCCTTGGCTCCCCCGGCCGCTCTTGCCCCCCTCCTCGGCCCATCCTGGCTTGCTGGAGGGGGGTGGGGGGCCGTCGTGGTCGGCGTTGGAGGGAGGGGTGCGGCGGGTGTCCCTGTCCACTCCGCTGTCAGAGACTCGGGAGCGCTGCACCACCTGGGGGGGACCTTCCTGAGACCTTTGCATCTCCCTGGGGAAGGAAATAAGAGACGACACGTTTGTCACATCAAAAGCAATCCCACATTCAACAACCATTTCAAGAATTCATTACATTCTGGCTCCGTCATTTATTAATTCAGAAACAATTTATGTGAGCGTGTGGGTCTTCTTGGCAGACAGGAGGATTGCTAGCACAGCACAGTACAAATAGTTTTAAACGTTTAAACTGTATTTTCCACACCATGTCAATCTGTTATGTTGGGCAGGTACTGTGGGACATACCGTGAGCCGTTCTTGCTCTCGCTTCTTTCACTCCTCTCGGGTCTCTCGGTCCGCTCCTCATCTTCCTCTCCTTCATCGTCGCTAAACTTCAACTTGGCCGAGTAGTCGATCTCCTCGTGTGCCCCTGTTTGACAGACTCAGCGGTTCAGAGGGGAAGCACAATGGACATGCGGGACGCATTTGCTCCGTTGCCATCCTCGACCATTATACACAGTCACACACACTATGAGGGAGACTTGAAACAATGCATGCTTCTCATCTCCCCCCCCCCCCCTTGGATAAACCTGATGTCTCCCCTCCCCCACACAAAGCACTACTGAGTCCATGAGATGATGCAGTCAAATGTGATACCCACTGTTTTTCCATTTATTAGCAAACTCCCACCATATAATTGATATGATAGAGAGTGAATGTCTCTCGGATTCTAAAATAATGAAGGTGGCTGGCTTTCTTGTAATACTTTCAGGCTATCCAGTCAATTGTCCCACGTTGTTTAAGGTTCTCATATCAATTTAACAGTGTACAGGTCTCTACTCTTAATGTGATGACTTTTTACACTTGCCACTGCTTCCTGAGCAGTGTATTCCACCAATAATTACAAGTGTTCATGAGTCCTGACGTCTCCTCTCTCTCACCTGCCCAGCCCTCGTCTCCGTCCTGGTGGTCTAGTTCATCTAGCTCCTTCAGGTCATCCTGCTTCAGAATGGAGGGTCGCTTCACCATCTCGCCTCCCCCACCACGGGGACCGCCCTGGGGACGCCCGCGGCCGTCCTGACCCTGCTGGCGAAACCTGGGAGGGGCCTCACCAGGAGGGGGGTACCTGTAGGGCCCCTGGGGGCCGTAGGGAGGTGGGAAGGGCAGAAAGGGAGGGTACATCTGAGACAGAGAGAGACACAGAAAGAGGGTAGAAAACATTTAGAGACCAAGAGATGCACAAAAGCAGAGATTGACAGTACACTAATGCTACACTGGTGGGTAACAGGGTGAGAGCCCATCTGTGCGCACACCTCTAAAAGTGAGATGTTCTAACACTGTTTCTGTGCCACCATTTGTATATTCTCTTGAAAATATTCGCCAAATGGGTGGAAACATACAGTGCATTCGGAAAGCATTCAGACGCCTTAACAAAATGTTGAAAAAGTCACGTTACAGCCTTTCTCTAAAATAGATTAAATAAAAACATTTCCTCAATCTAGACAATACCCCACAACGACAAAGCGAAAAAAGGTTGTTAGAAATTTGGACAAATGCATGACAAATAAAAAACAGAAATACTTTATTTACATAAGTATGGAGACCCTTCGGTATGAGACTCGAAATGAAGCTCAGCTGCATCCTGTTTCCATTGATCATCTTTGAGATGTTTCTACAACTTGATTGGAGACCACATGTGGTAAAGTCAATTGATTGGACATGATTTGGAAAGGCACACACCTGTCTACATAGTTGACAGTGCATGTCAGAGCCAAAGCCATGAGGTCAAAGGAATTGTATGTAGAGCGCCGAGACAGGATCGTGTCGAGGCACAGATCTGGGGAAGGGTACCAATACATTTCTGCAGCATTGAATGTCCCCAAGAACACAGTGGCCTCCATTCTTAAATGGAAGTAGTAGTTTGGAGCTGCAAAGACTCTCCCTAGAGCTGTCTGCCCGGCAAAACTAAGCAATCGGGGGTTAAGGGCCTTGGTCAGCATTACGCTGTGGGAATGTGTTTCAGCGGCAGGGACTGGGAGACTAGTCAGGATGGAGGGAAAGATGAAGTGAGCAAAGTACAGAGAGATCACAGATTAAAACCTGCTCCAGAGCGCTCAGGACCTCAGACTGGGGCCACGGTTCACCTTCCAACAGGACAGTGACCCTAAGCACACAATCAAGACAACACAAGAATGGCTTCGGGACAAGTCTCAAAGTCCTTGAGTGGCCAAGCCAGAACACAGACTTGAACCCGAGCTAACATTTCTGGAAAGACCTGAAAGTAGCTGTCCAACCCATCCAACCAGACAGAGTTTGAAAGGATCTGCAGAGAAGAATGGGAGAAACTCCCCAAATACAGGTGTGCCAAGCTTGTAGTGTCTTACCCAAGAAGACTCGAGGCTGTAATCAATGACAAAGGTGCGTCAACAAAGTACTAAGTAAAGGGTCTGAATACTTATGTAACTGATTTTTTTATTTAAAAAAAATGAATTTACAAAAACTTCTAAACTGCTTTATCATTAGAGGGTATTGTGTTTACAAAAAAATAATTGATTATATTTTAGAATAAGGCTGTAATCTAAGAAAATGTGGAAAATGTCAAGGGGTCTGAAAACTTTCCAAATGCACTGGAGTTATAATGGATAGAGCCCCTGTGAGCACACATGCAGAGATTATACCAGAGCTGTGTTCGAATACCCATACTAACATACTGTATACAATCGGGGGAGTGGCACAGCAGTCTAAGGCACTGCATCTCAGTGCTAGATGTGTCACTACAAACACCCTGGTTCGAATCCAAGCTGTATCACAACCGGTCGTGATTGTGAGACGCATAGGGCAGCGGAAAATTGGCACCGCGTCGTCCGGGTTTGGCCGGTGTAGGCTGTCATTGAATATAAGAATTTGTTCTTAACTGACTATCCTAGTTAAAAAGGTTAACAAAAATAATAATACATAAACTAAATACTACATACTTAATATGTATATACACTACATACTATTAGTTCATTTTAGTATACTGTAAACAAACGGTATCCTTTCCGTTGAGAGCGTACCAGCTCTTCGCCTCTCTACTGGAAGTTGATGCTGTTGCTATGCAACCTCTTCGTAGGTTGTTAGCATAATAAATGACTAACTAGACATTTTACGACTTCGGGTGTGTTATTAATAAATTCAATCTGGAGTGCCAGAGTGCGCTCTGGGCATTCGTAAATTCAGAGTCTTGTCAGATTGTCTGTTTGTAAATTTAGAGCGTTTCGCTCTCGGAGCGTTCAAGCGCAAACTGGACACTCTGGCCGAGGAGTAGGGTTGATCCGAGTGTTCTTAACTCACAACGGCAGTCAAGCACCAAAGCTAACTGGCTAACTACTTCAAGACACAATGATAGAACACCTCACACTGACCATTTTACTCACGGCTGCATATTTTCCGCAATTTTCTTCAAATCTAAAAACGTTATGAAGCTACAGTGAGGGAAAAAAGTATTTGATCCCCTGCTGATTTTGTTCGTTTGCCCACTGACAATGAAATGATCAGTCTGTAATTTTAATGGTAGGTTTATTTGAACAGTGAGAGACAGAATATCAACAAAAAAATCCAGAAAAACGCATGTCAAAAATTTTATAAATTGATTTGCATTTTAATGAGGGAAATAAGTATTTGACCCCTCTGCAAAACATGACTTAGTACTTGGTGGCAAAACCCTTGTTGGCAATCACAGAGGTCAGATGTTTCTTGTAGTTGGCCACCAGGTTTGCACACATCTCAGGAGGGATTTTGTCCCACTCCTCTTTGCAGATCTTCTTCAAGTCATTAAGGTTTCGAGGCTGACGTTTGACAACTCGAACCTTCAGCTCCCTCCACAGATTTTCTATGGGATTAAGGTCTGGAGACTGGCTAGGCCACTCCAGGACCTTAATGTGCTTTTTCTTGAGCCACTCCTTTGTTGCCTTGGCCGTGTGTTTTGGGTCATTGTCATGCTGGAATACCCATCCACGACCCATTTTCAATACCCTGGCTAATGGAAGGAGGTTTTCACCCAAGATTTGACGGTACATGGCCCCGTCCATCGTCCCTTTGATGCTGTGAAGTTGTCCTGTCCCCTTAGCAGAAAAACACCCCCAAAGCATAATGTTTCCACCTCCATGTTTGACGGTGGGGATGGTTTCTTGGGGTCATAGGCAGCATTCCTCCTCCTCCAAACACGGCAAGTTGAGTTGATGCCAAAGAACTCCATTTTGGTCTCATCTGACCACAACACGTTCACCCAGTTGTCCTCTGAATCATTCAGATGTTCATTGGCAAACTTCAGACGGGCATGTATATGTGCTTTCTTGAGCAGGGGGACCTTGCGGGCGCTGCAGGATTTC
This sequence comes from Salvelinus alpinus, assembly GCF_045679555.1. Taxonomy (NCBI): domain Eukaryota; kingdom Metazoa; phylum Chordata; class Actinopteri; order Salmoniformes; family Salmonidae; genus Salvelinus; species Salvelinus alpinus. Next base: position 43,302,918 of record NC_092114.1, on the reverse strand, counting down.
AGTCCTTCACGGCGTAGTGTGTTACCAATTGTTTTCTTGGTGACTATGGTCCCAGCTGCCTTGAGATCATTGACAAGATCCTCCTGTGTAGTTCTGGGCTGATTCCTCACCATTCTCATGATCATTGCAACTCCACGAGGTGAGATCTTACATGGAGCCCCAGGCCAAGGGAGTTTGACAGTTCTTTTGTGTTTCTTCCAATTGCGAATAATCGCACCAACTGTTGTCACCTACTCACCAAACTGCTTGGCAATGGTCTTGTAGCCCATTCCAGCCTTGTGTAGATCTACAATCTTGTCCCTGACATCCTTGGAGAGCTCTTTGGTCTTGGCCATGGTGGAGAGATTGGAATCTGATTGATTGATTGCTTCTGTGGATAGGTGTCTTTTATACAGGTAAGAAACTGAGATTAGGAGCACTCCCTTTAAGAGTGTGCTCCTAATCTCAGCTCGTTACCTGTATGAAAGACACCTGGGAGCCAGAAATCTTTCTGATTGAGAGGGGGTCAAATACTTATTTCCCTCATTAAAATGCAAATCAATTTATAACATTTTTGACATGCGTTTTTCTGGATATTTTTGTTGTTATTCTGTCTCTCACTGTTCAAATAAACCTACCATTAAAATTATAGACTGATCATTTCTTTGTCAGTGGGCAAACGTACAAAATCAGCAGGGGATCAAATACTTTTTTCCCTCACTGTATGCCCATTTTCGGAAGAATTGCACGGAAATAGTGTCCACTGCTTGTATACGAATGTAGTATGACATCCGGGAACTTTTGACTTACTAACTATATCCATACTATGACCAATCAGCATTCCATTTACTCAATTTACGTCACAAATAGTACGGCTAGTATGAGTATTCAAACACAGCTCAGGAGTAGACTTACGAATGGAGGCATAATCCCTCTGTACTGGGGGAACCCAGGGCCCATGGGGGGCTGGGGCAGGCCAGGGCTGCCGGCGGGGGGATTCCTAGGCAGCCCATGGGACTGGGGGTTTTGCTGCTGCAGGAGAGGAGGGGGGCCTGCCTGGCCACCACCGGCCGCCCCTTCCATCGCCAGCACCCCGCCCGGGCCACCCTCTGCGACCCCCTCTCCGGTGGGCGCCAGGGCACGGCCCCCACCGTCCCGCCAGCTCGTCATGTCTGGGGAGAGAAAGGGAAAACGAGGAAAAAAGGTTAAAAAATGGATGGGAATAGGAGCCACTTATACCAGCGTTTGTATTCAGAAGAAGTTAATACTAGACATGCAATAGAATCATGCCATAGCTGATGTCCTAGTTATAAAAATTAGGGATGCCCGATATATTGGTGAACATATTGGAATCGGACGATATTAGCTAAAAATGCCAACATTGGTAACAGCCCGATGTCTAGTTTAACGCCGATGTGCAAACCCGATGTCAAAGCTGATGTGCATACCTACAGTGGGGAGAACAAGTATTTGATACACTGCCGATTTTGCAGGTTTTCCTACTTACAAAGCATGTAGAGGTCTGTAATTTTTATCATAGGTACACTTCAACTGTGAGAGACAGAATCTAAAACAAAAATCCAGAAAATCACATTGTATGATTTTTAAGTAATTCATTTGCATTTTATTGCATGACATAAGTATTTGATCACCTACCAACCAGTAAGAATTCCAGCTCTCACAGACCTGTTAGTTTTTCTTTAAGAAGCCCTCCTGTTCTCCACTCATTACCTGTATTAAGTGTACCTGTCTGAACTCGTTACCTGTATAAAAGACACCTGTCCACACACTCAATCAAACAGACTCCAACCTCTCCACAATGGCCAAGACCAGAGAGCTGTGTAAGGACATCAGGGATAAAATTGTAGACCTGCACAAGGCTGGGATGGGCTACAGGACAATAGGCAAGCAGCTTGGTGAGAAGGCAACAACTGTTGGCGCAATTATTAGAAAATAGAAGAAAATAGAAGAAGTTCAAGATGATGGTCAATCACCCTCGGTCTGGGGCTCCATGCAAGATCTCACCTCGTGGGGCATCAATGATCATGAGGAAGGTGAGGGATCAGCCCAGAACTACACGGCAGGACCTGGTCAATGACCTGAAGAGAGCTGGGACCACAGTCTCAAAGAAAACCATTAGTAACACACTACGCCGTCATGGATTAAAATCCTGCAGCGCACACAAGGTCCCCCTGCTCAAGCAGGCGCATGTCCAGGCCCGTCTGAAGTTTGCCAATGACCATCTGGATGATCCAGAGGAGGAATGGGAGAAGGTCATGTGGTCTGATGATTCAAAAATAGAGCTTTTTGGTCTAAACTCCACTCGCCGTGTTTGGAGGAAGAAGAAGGATGAGTACAACCCCAAGAACACCATCCCAACCGTGAAGCATGGAGGTGGAAACATCATTCTTTGGGGATGCTTTTCTGCAAAGGGGACAGGACGACTGCACCGTATTGAGGGGAGGATGGATGGGGCCATGTATTGCGAGATCTTAGCCAACAACCTCCTTCCCTCAGTAAGAGCATTGATGATGGGTCGTGGCTGGGTCTTCCAGCATGACAACGACCCGAAACACACAGCCAGGGCAACTAAGGAGTGGCTCCGTAAGAAGTATCTCAAGGTCCTGGAGTGGCCTAGCCAGTCTCCAGACCTGAACCCAATAGAAAATCTTTGGAGGGAGCTGAAAGTCCGTATTGCCCAGCGACAGCCCCGAAACCTGAAGGATCTGGAGAAGGTCTGTATGGAGGAGTGGGCCAAAATCCCTGCTGCAGTGTGTGCAAACCTGGTCAAGAACTACAGGAAACGTATGATCTCTGTAATTGCAAACAAAGGATTCTGTACCAAATATTAAGTTCTGCTTTTCTGATGTATCAAATACTTATGTCATGCAATAAAATGCTAATTAATTACTTAAAAATCATACAATGTGATTTTCGGGATTTTTGTTTTAGATTCCGTCTCTCACAGTTGAAGTGTACCTATGATACAAATTACAGACCTCTACATGCTTTGTAAGTAGGAAAACCTGCCAAATCGGCAGTGTATCAAATACTTGTTCTCCCCACTGTATATAAAATGTAGGTACATGACGTAATGACACCACGTAAAATTTTGCGCTACACATGCAACACAGCATTCCTAACCTAGCCCACAATGTCTGCTGTGTGGTTCGAGCAGTCAACAAGTCGAGCAGTCATTTGAAAGAGTAAGAAAATTTCAGCGAGACAACTCAAAGGCGAAAACCATTAACGCCAAGATAATGGAATTCATTACCCTTGACAATCAACCGTTGTCTGTTGTGGGTGATGTTGGCTTTTGCCGACTGGTTGAGCACGGGTACACACTACCAAGTGCGCTATTTTTCAGATGTTGCCTTACTGGAGTTACACAGTAATATGGGGTATCACTGCTATTAGCTTCACTCCCTACTATGGAACACCGTTTGGGTCTTTGCGTGTCAAAAAAGATACACGTCATTTGATAAGCTTTTAATTTGACACGTCAAATGACACAGTTCTATTACAGAATGTTGTGTGTTCTGAATTTGCACGTGCAAGCCAAGCGCCACCACTACTATCAGTAGCACTGTCAAAGCTGTAGAAAAATGTATTATTTGTTCGACCGCAACTTCTGGGGTGCTAGCTTTAGCTTGGTACCTAGCTAGCACCAATACAACCAGCCTGAAAACAATGACCAGTAGAAACTGCAGTCATTTTCATTATTCTTAGCAATGATTTAGGAATCCTTGTGAGTAAGTATTAGCTAGGTAGGCACTTGTTGTTCGCCTGTTGAAATTGAACTTCAGTTCATGAAAATAAATAGCTAGCCAGCTACTTAACCCTGTTGCCCAAAGCTAACGTTATAAGCAGCCAGCTAGCTTCATCTGGCTAGTGAGGCTCGACCGGACAGGGTTGTGAAGCTAGCCACAATAAGGATTTGACACAATAGTGGAATTTGCAGTTTGCCTCCAAAATAAAAGTACATCTTCGAAAGTGATGCAGAAGGTTACAATTGGTGGAATCATGCCATATTTAGACTAGATAATGTTAAACAAGGTTGTAATGTGAAGCAATGAAATGGGGTATCAGTCAAATCGGTGACACCCACAGAACACAACTGTGAAGAGTTTATGCAAATATTAGTGTTGTATCGCGGGACTGTGACTGTGTGAAATCCCCCCCGTCAGCCTATTGTGTATTGACATTTTATTTTGCACATCTTTACCTAAGGATTGGGGATCAATTAAATGGGGAATCAGTCTACTCAACACCCAAGATATTTTTTACCAACATCCTCCTCAGTTATCAGACTCCAAAACATCCACGCAGTATTGTTTGTCCTCGGGAATAGTGTTCAATACACATAGGTTGACAAATGTGGCTCAATTCACAGTTTCAGAGTCCCGCAATAAGAGCTACGACGCTAATGTTCTCTGGGTGTCACTGAGTAGACTGATACCCCATGTCATTGATCCACAATCCATAGTTTAGTGATTTCAACAGATTTTTGTCAAATTAACAAATTGTCTTTTGTTGATTTTATATAACATTCCAACCTCGTTTAGCATGATCCAATCAATTATGGCATAATTCTACTATTTGTATTCATGTGCATCACTGTCAATGACATACTTTTATTCTGAAGGCTAACCACAAAGTCGACTATTGTGGCTAATCCTGATTCTGGTTAGCTTCACCTAGATAGGTCTGACTACCATTAATCAAATACGAACTGTCTTATAAATGAGGGTTATTTTTAGATGACACCGAGCTATATAGCTAGCTAACTATAGCTACTGAAACAGATTGTTCTTCCCCAAAAACATAGCAAAACGACATTGTTTGCATCCATGAGCTTGCTAGCTAGCTTTTATTTATGACCAGCACTGTAGGTGCGCGAGACAACTTTACCAGCATCATAGCATACGTATCGATGAATCATTGTGACATATGAAATACGAGTGATAGTGTAATCAATGTGGAATAACTACGTAAAAACGTATGACCGCTTTAAATTGTGACGTGCAGTCATATTCAGGTCCTGATTGGTCAACAAGCTTATTTGACATGTATCTTTTTTGACACGCAAAGACCCAAACGGCATTCCATAGTATGAGAAATCCTGGTTGAGACTGAACAAATGAACAACGAAACACAGAAAGTAAGTGAAAGAAATAGGTTTTGATTATACTTTACTGGTAATGGGGACATACGTAAATGCTAACAAAATAACTTTTTGGTTAGTGTGGTGTATGTGTGTAACCTTTATTTAACTAGGGAAGTCAGTTAAGAACAAATTCTTATTTACAATGACGGCCAATTGTGCACCACTCCCAATCACAGCCGGATGTGACACAGACTGGATTTGAACCAGGGACTGTAGTGATGCCTCTTGCACTGAGATGCAGTGCCTTAGGCCGTTGTGTCCGTGTGTGTGTGTGTTAAGCATTCTAGTACAGGTAAATAGTTAAAAGGCCGCTAAAATGTCAAATATCGGTTATCGGTATCAGGTTTTTTTTGGCAAGGAAAATATCGGATAGCGGTATCGGCCAAAAATGTCATATCGATGCATCACTAATAAAAATGTTCCAAGAATTCCTGTTTTTTCTCCTCCCAGTTGGAGGATTCTCAGTATCAGGTGTGAATAAGCAGGGAGTTAATCCTACAACTGGCAATCCTACAACTGGCATTTCTGGAAAATGTGGGAATTTTAGGACAGTTACCGGACTTTTGCAATCATAGTCGTTGGTAAAATAAGCTCTTGCTCTGACCGCTGGTTCTTCTGTTCTGTCGGCAACCCTCTTCACTGTACGTGTGGTCTACAATACACAATATAGAGAGGAGATTTAGCGTTACTCACTCGGGGGGCGGAGGCTTGGTCCGGGCCCATACAACTGATCTGCAGTGCCCTGTTCCCTGCCAGCTTTGTCCTGGTCGCCAGCCGCCTGCAGGGTGGGAAATTCCTCGCGAGAGAATGGCGACCGTTGGTTTGATCCCTTTCCACCTGTATGGTGCGAGAGAGAGGAGGGGTTACTCAACGTCAAATATCCAAACGTGAGTTAATTAGGCCATTGATGCGGCAGTCAAGTCTGCTGCAAAATACCATAGGAGAGGGAAGTGACAGACAGACGTAAAGTATGATACTCACCATCTCCTTGTGCTCCAAGTGTAACACTGGCCTGAGCCCAGGACCTTACCCCTGCGGCCTGGGCTGAAACCGTGGCCGGAACCGGAGGTGGAACCTGAGAGGCACACAAAACAGCACAACATTAAGCACCATGGCAGTATGGAACCATTTTGTGTTTCGGTTTACATTGGCATCAAATTGTTGTGTACCTCTGGAGCTGGCGGGGTTCTCGGGCGGGTCGGTGCAGGCGTCTGTGAAACCACAGGCTGCTGCGACTCCAGCTGCGGTGCTGACAATACATCGGTACTGAGATGGAGAGAGAGAGAAAAAGGAGAGAAACACCAGATGGGTAAGCGTCAGATGCGTCAGTCAGTCAATTACTGAGCTAGTAGGGGCCTATTAGCGATGTTCCACAGCATTATTGCTGCTATTTCTTGAGATAAGATAGCATCTGCGCATTCAAATCACTATTAGATGGGGGGCCTCCTCACCTCTTTGGGTCTGCTGGTTCCTGCTTGCTTGCCCATCCTGTGCCGTCTTTGGGAACGAGCGAGACGTTGGGATCGTTGCCTTTGTTCTCTGCCTTCAGACTGGGCAGGCTGGCAGGGGGTGGCATGCGCCGCGCAGAGGCAACTTTACCAAGAGACTGAAGGCCATGGCGGGGGGGAACTGATTAGGGGGAGGAAGAGAGGGGGAGATGAGGTCATTAGCAGAAAGACTACAGTAACTTGAGACCACTGAGAATCAAATGGAGGGGAGAGGGGGACATGAGAACGACAGTTGTGATCGCCGACACAATATGTAGGAATTCGATATAGACGCCGTAAGAACTGCGTTACAACACGAGTTGACATATGCTGGGTTCTAATTAGGGACGGCATTTGAAATGATTTTGGTATTCAAATAATGTCACAATACTTTTTTCTGGATATCTGGATAGTCAGAATACATGTTTTAAAGGGATTTTTTTTGGAGAGATACTTCAAATAGAGACTTGCTCTCGCTGGCTTGAGAGAGCCGGTGAGCTGCGCTCTGCTTATTTCAGCAGAATGTGGGGGAGGGGCGAGATAGGAGTGGGGGAGGGGCGAGGGAGGAGCAGGGGCCGGCGAGTGTGATAGTCTATACCTGTGGCATGGAGGGAGAGAGAAAGTAAACAGACTCATGACAAACTTGTTGCTGCCATAGGTTATCTTTCTATCATACCATCTGGTAGTGCTTGTCTTGACTGCATCAAACTGCTATAAAGATGCTAGCTAGCTAGCCAGCTAGCTAGCTAAAGTAGCAAGGCCAATTGAGGATATTTTGTTGCACTACCCATCCAATGTCTATAACAACTCCAATCATATGAAACACTAGCCTACTCCTCACTTAGCAAACTTAATTCTGGAACTTTAATTACATTTTGCATTGATAAAAAAAAAATCCCATTTCACTTGCTACACACGGAGCCTCTGACTGTAGCGCTGCTTTGATTGACCGACGTTGACAATAAGCTACACATGTAGGCTACCAGCGAGTCTTTTGTAATGGGGCGCATTCACAAAACCTGTCATAAAAGAGTTGTATTGAAAATGTCAAATGTAATGGTGCATCCTTGTAGGCTATATAGCAATGTCACATAAAAAATTGTGAATACTCTCCCAGGTAATAGAACACTAACGTATGTTTGGATATTCGAATAATCGTGCCCATCCCTAAAATGTAGCAGTTGCCTTCAACTGCATAGAAGATTCTAGTTTTTGTTTGCTCGAGGCAGTAGAAAGAAATTGTGCTCAAGCAACATTGGAAAGGCTGCAGCCATTTTACATGGGGCACCTTCTGTAAAAAGTGAGTCTACCGGATATCAATTAACAAATTTATAAAACAAAAATACTGAAAATTCACATTTAAATAAGTAGTCAGACCCTTTACCAATTTCCTGGTTGAATCATCTTTGGCAGTGTCAATAGCCTCGAGTCTTCTTGGGTATGACGCTACAAGCTTGGCACATCTGTTTTTGGGGAGTTTCAAGATCTGTCAGGTTGGATAGGGACCTACCCTGCAGAACTATTTTCAGCTCTCTCCAGACATGTTTGATCGTGTTCGAGTCCGGGCTCTGGCTGGGCCACTCAAGGATATTCAGAGACTTGTCCCGAAGCCACTCCTGCATTGTCTTGGCTGTGTACTTAGGGTCGTTGTCCTGTTGGAAGGTGAACCATTGCCCAGTCTGAGGTCCTGAGCACTCTGGAGAAGGTTTTCATCAAGGATCTCTGGGTACTTTGCTCTGTTTATCTTTCCCTCGATCCTGACTAGTCTCCCAGTCCCAGTAAAACATTCCCACAGAATGACGCTGCCACCACCATGCTTCACCGTAGGGATGGTGCCAGGTTCCCTCCAAACGTGACGCTTGGCATTCAGGCCAAAGATTTCAAACTCGGTTTCATCAAACCAGAGCATCTTGGTTCTCATGGTCTGACAGGCTGACTACACCGCTCGCCGTGCGTTGCAAAATAAATTTAGAAATCTATGTTATTCAATTATTGCACCCACACTGCTCGTGCGCACCAACGAGCGCCTGCATTGCCAAGGGCTAAAATAGAAGTCAGTTCTATTTCTGACGCAGATTGCGCTGCATCTCCTCGTTGGTTTATAGAAGCAGGTACCCACGTGCCATCTCCTCATTGGTTATACCCACGTGGGTGACTGAAAGACGAACTTGGTCAGTGGCGGTAATGCACCTAATTTATGAAAGTTGCATTATAAAGTCAAGAGAAGAAAAAGCCTGGAAGGAGGAGAGATGACTAGAAACGATTCAGTTGACCGTTTTGTGTGTGGATCAATAGTCGGAGTAGAGGACCTTGTACATTTCAGGTAAAATAACAACTCAATGTTTATATCCCAGGACAAATTAGCTAGCAACAACAAGCTAGCGAAATAGGACAAATTAGCTAGCAAGTGCAAGCTTGTTAGCTAAATTGCCATACATGTTTAATGCTTTTCGACCTGTCCCCAAATTAATATAAATTGGTTCAGAGTTTGTTTTGATATTTTAACCTGCGTGTCGTGATCACATTTGGTGTGGGGGGACAAAATACATTTATGCGCGCAGCCGGTTTGGGTTCCGTGTAGTCTTTAGGTGCCTTTTGGAAAACTCCAAGCGGGCTGTCATGTGCCTTTTACTGAGGAGTGGCTTCCATCTGGCCACTCTACCATAAAGGCCTGAATGGGGGAGTGCTGCAGAGATGGTAGTCCATCTGGAAGGTTCTCCCATCTCCATAGAGGAACTGTACTATTATGACGTAAATTGAGTATGATTATTGGTCATAGCATGGATATAGATATCAGATCTGAATAAAATGGCGGAAAATATGCAGCTGAAGTCCGACAAGTGTATACAAATTAAATTAACTAATTATGACAAAAGAAAATATGTTGAGCAATGTAATAAAGTAATGACTTTTCAAATAAGTTACATTACACGTTACGTTGTCTGTCAATTTGTTAGCTACAGCAATATGTAGCAGTATGTTAGCTAGCGTTAGTTGGCTACTAATAGATCGTTGAACTTGCCAGTATATTAACCGTATGCTATGTAACTATTTATTGACTTGATTATTCACGTCATTCTTTGCTTATCTAAGTGGTAAAGTCATTGTGCGTTCTCAGAGGACATTGTTAATTCTGGCTATATACTCCGACTTCAGAGCACCCTCGTCTGACGTGTACCTGTGCCAGAGCACAGAATAATGGATTAATTTACGAACGCACAACACCCGTTGAATATGGCCGGTGTGAGTAAACGTCGGCAAAAAAAGTGTCATTAAATTGCTGCCAGCAGCACAGTTACAGTCACCAACACGCTGGATAACATGAAAACAGCCTAACCAGCTCTGCTAGGGAGAGTAAAATGGTCAGAGTGAGGTGTTCTCTCATTTGTTTCCTGTAATTAGTTAGCTTGGGTGCCGTTGGGTTGATCAGAGCGTTCGGACTAGAGGTTGACCGATTAACGGAATGGCTGATTAATTAAGGCCGATTTCAAGTTTCATAACAATCGGTATTTTTGGGCGCCGATTTGCCGATTTTTTTATATATATATATTTTTATACATCTTTATTTAATCTTTATTTAACTAGGCAAGTCAGTTAAGAACACATTCATATTTTCAATGACGGCCTAGGAACGTTCTGCCTTCAGGGGCAGAACGACAGATTTTTTACCTTGTCAGCTCGGGGGATCCAATCTTGCAACCTTACAGTTAACTAGTCCAATGCTCTAACACCTGATTACATTGCACTCCACGAGGAGCCTGCCTGTTTAACGCAAATGCAGTAAACTAAGGTAAGTTGCTAGCTAGCATTAAACGTATCTTATAAAAAACAATCAATCAATGACTGTCATTGCTCCAATGTGTACTTAACCATAAACATCAATACCTTATCTTAAAATCAATACACAAGTATATTTTTTTAACCTGCATATTTAGCTAAAAGAAATCCAGGGTAGCAGGCAATATTAACCAGGTGAAATTGTGTCATTTCTCTTGCGTTCATTGCACGCAGAGTCAGGGTATATGCAACAAGTTTGGGCCACCTGGCTCTTTGCGAACTAATTTGCCAGAATATTACGTAATTATGACATAACATTGAAGGTTGTGCAATGTAACAGGAATATTTAGACTCATGGATGCCACCCGTTAGATAAAATACGGAACGGAATAAACGTTTTGTTTTCGAGTTGATAGTTTCCGGATTAGTCAAAGGTATATGGTTTAAAGAGAAATAGTCGACGCGTTATAATTCCTGTAATAACTTGCGGCTGAACTTGAAAGGGGTTCCTTCGTTATTTTACCGTTCATTTCTTCCATAGAGAATGTCTTGATCTACCTCAAATAAGGTCTGTGTTTCACGGAGGAGCAGACTGACAGGGGACCATGCAGACAAGCTCTGCTTTCTGCACTACAACCTAAAACTTAACTGGGAATATTGAAGACCCATGAAAGCTGGTGGTTCGTTTTAACATATGTTCTCATGTTATTTGAGACTAAATTTATTTTATTTATGTATTATATTAAGTTAAAATAAAAGTGTTCATTGTTCATTCAGTATTGTTGCAATTGTCATTATTACAAAAATGTGTGTGTGTGTGTATGATATATATATTTTTTATAAATCGCCGATTAATCGGTAGCGGCTTTTTTGTCCTCCAATAATCGGTATCGGCGTTGAAAAATCATAATCGGTCGACCTCTAGTTCTGACCTCACTACACCTTGGCCAGAGCGTCCAGTGTGCACTCAACGCTCCGCGAGCGAAACGCTCTGAATTTATCAATGCCCAGAGCGCACTTTGGCACTCCAGATTGAATTTACGAACACACCTGAAATTGTAAGATATCTAGCTATTAATTTGTTATGCTAACAAGCTAGCAAGAAGTTGCATAGCAACTGCATCAACTTCCGGTAGACAGACGAAGCGCTGGTACGCTCAACTGAAAGGATACTGTTCGTTCACAGTATACTAAAATGAAATAATAGTACATAGTATAAGTATATACTCATTAAGTATGGAGTATACAGTATGTTTGTATGGGTATTCGAACACAGCTTTGGTGGTTCCAAACATCTTCCATTTAAGAATGATGGATGCCACTGTGTTCTTGGGGACCTTTAATCCTTCAGACATTTTTGGTACCCTTCCCTAGATCTGTGCCTTGACACAATCCTGTCTCAGAGCTCTAAGGACAATTCCCTCGACCCCATGGCCTGTTTTTGCTCTAACAAGCACTGTCAACAGTGGGACCTTATATAGACAGGTGTGTGCCTTTCCAAATCATGTCCAATTAATTTAATTCACCACAGGTGGACTCCAATCAAGTTGTAGAAACATCTCAAGGATGATCAACGGAAACAAGGTGCACCTGAGCTCAATTGAGTCTCATAGCAAAAGATCTGAATTCTTGTGTAAATAAGGTATTTGTTTTTCTATTTTAAATACATTTGAAAATGTCTAAAACCCTGTTATCGCTTTACCATTATGGGGTAGTGTGTAGATTGAAGAATTTATTTTTTTACTCCATTTTAGAATAAGGTTGTAATGTAACAAAAAAAAGGGAAGGGGTCTAAATACGTTTCAAATGCTCTGTATATACAAAAGTATGTTGAGACCCCTTCAAATTAGTGGATTCGGCTATTTCAGCCACACCCATTGCTGACCGGTGTATAAAATCGAACACAACTATGCAATCTCCATAGACAAACAATGGCAGTGAAATGGCCTTACGGAAGAGTTCAGTGACTTTCAAAGTGGCACCGTCATATGACGCGACCTTTCCATCAAATTTCTGCCCTGATAGTTGACCGGGGCAGCTCTAAGTGCCCTGGTAAGGTGACAGGTAGCCTTGTGGTTAGAGCGGTGGGCCAGTAACCGAAAGGTCGCTGGTTCAAATATCCGAGACGACAAGGTGAAAAATCTGTCTATATGCGCGCTTGAGCAAGGCACTTGACCCTAATTTTATCCAGGGATGCCATACTACTATGGCTGATCATGTAAAACACCACCTTTCCCTGCACCGGTGAATGTGACAAAACATTTTTTACATTATAATTTAGTTTGCATATGCCTAGACCACCAGACCATGGGGCCTGCACCCAGCGACCACAGTTCATACAAGGTTTGTCAATCCCTCCCCATTCCCCCATAACGTTGCATTTCAGTGAGGAAAAGGTGAATATTCAGTTAACTAACAATAACCTTTTCCTCAGACTAATCGAATGCTGAAATCATTCTAGAGACAGTTTTTTGCAATCCGCGCAATCGACTGCACCAAGCCAAAAACAAATCCACCGATATTCTTTATACAGGGGCCTAGATGATAGCTAATATGGCTTGTCACCATGTATTGGAGATCTCTCTTTCACTGACAGTAAGAGTCATGTATGACACCCTGAACGCTTGGTATGTTTCAGTGCAACAGGCAGCAGATTCCAGCTGAGGACACAGCTATCGGCGAAGTGTCTCATTTGGTTTCACAAAAATAGCACAACACAGTGTTATCACAATATCAACATTTTACTGAAGATCCAATACCAGGCCAAGTATCACAATACCGAGTAGCATTGCGATACCAAAAGGGAAAATTTCAGTGGCATAGCATACCCTTACGCTTCTTCCCGTTTTCTCAATGTTATGCACGTGCTACACAAAAAAATGGTCACTGATATTCACACCTGTACTCAATACAAAATATATTGAATTGAACACGGTCATTTTCTCATGCACTGAACAAAAATATAAACGCAACATGTAAAGTGTTGGTCCCATGTTTCATGAGCTGGGAGGGGGTGGAAAACTACATTTTCATTAGCACAAAAAGCTTTTTCTCTCAAATTCTGTGTAAAAATGTGTTTATATCCCTGTTAGTGAGCCTTTCTCCTATGCCAGATAATCCATCCACCTGACAGGTGTGGCATATCATGAAGCTGATTAACCCATAAGAGTCTAAGCCCAGTCTAAGCCGGGAGACAGGTTCTAAGAAACTACCGTGCATTCGGAAAGTGTTCAAACCCCTTCACTTTTTCAACATTTTGTTACAGCCTTATTAGAAAATTTATTAAATACAACATTTTCCTCAATCTACACACAATACCCTGTAATGACGAAGCGAAAACTGGCTGTTAGTTTTTTTATTGTTGAATTTGCCAAAATTTCGAACAGAAATATCTTACTTACATAAATATTTAGACCTTTTGCTAAGAGACTCGAAAATTGAGCTCAGGTGCATCACGTTTCCATTGATCATCCTTGAGACGTTTCTGCAACTTCATTGGAGTTTACCTGTGGTAAATTCAATTGATTGGACATGATTTGAAAAGGCACACACCTGTCTATATAAGTTCCCACAGCTGACAGTGCATGTCAGAGTAAAAACCAAGCCATGAAGTCTAAGGAATTGTCTGTAGCGCTCCGAGAAAGGATTTTGTTGAGGCACAGCTCTGGGGAAGGGTACCAAAAAATGTTTGCAGCATTGAAAGTCCTAAGAACACAGTGGCCTCCATCATTCTTAAAAGGAAGAAGTTTTGAACCACCAAGATTCTTCCTCAAGCTGGCCGCCTGGACAAACTGAGCAATCGGGGGAGAAGGGCCTTGGTCAGGGAGGTGACCAAAAACCCAATGGTCACTCAGAGAGCACCAGAGTTCCTCTGTGGAGATGGTTGTCCTTCTGGAAGGTTCTCTCATCTCTGCAGCACTACCAATCAGGCCTTTATGGTAGAATGGCCAGACGGAAGCCACTCGTCAGTAAGAGGCACATAACACCCCGCTTGGAGTTTACCAAAAGGCACCTAAAGGACTAACGGACCACGAGAAACAAGATTCTCTTGTCTGTTGAAACCAAGATTGAACTCTTTGGCCTGAATGCCAAGCATCCTGTCTGGAGGAAACATGGCACCATCCCTACGGTGAAGCATGGTGGTGGCTGCATCATGCTGTGGGGATGTTTTTCACCCGCAGGGACTGGGAGAGTAGTCAGGATTGAGAGAAAGATGAACGGAGCAAAGTACAGAGAGATCCTTGATGAAGTCCTGAGCGGGTTCTTAGACTGGGGGCGATGGTTCACCTTCCAACAGGACAACGACCCTAAGCACACAGCCAAGACACAGCTTTGGGACAAGTCTCTGAATGGCATTGTGTGGCCCAGCCAGAGCCCGGACTTGAACCCAATCAGACATCTCTAGAGACCAGAAAATAGCTGTGCACCGATGCTCCCCATCCAACCTGGCTGGTGGCGTCATACCCAAGAAGTCTTGAGGCTGTAATCACTGCCAAAGGTGCTTCAACAAAGTACTGGGTAAAGGGTATGAATAATTATGTAAAAGTGATGTTTAAGTTATTTTATTTATTTATTTAGTTGCAAAACAAATCTGAACAACTGTTTTAGCTTTCGCATTATAGGGTATTGTGTGTAGATTGATGAGGGGAAAAAACTATCTAGTCCATTTTAGAATAAGGCTGGAACGTAACAAAATTTGAAAAAAGTCATGGGGTCTGAATGCACTGTATATGGAATTGTTTCAAGGTCATACCAAGGATCCTTTTGCTATTTGAGTTAGAATTTTAAGACCCGTTGAAGTATAAAAAAATATATATAACAATTATTTGACCATTTTTTTGGGGGGGGCCCACCTGCTATTAGCCCATACAAATGAAGTGAACAACAGATCACAAAAGTCCCAAAACAAATCAAAAGGAAGTTTGTTTTGAAGTGTCTGTCATATTTATATATATATGAGAAATCAGGAATCTTTTTTTGTTGTTGATGTATTTAAACCCTTATTTTTTGGCACTAAACTGTCTCCATATATACTGCCATACATTTTTTCATAGGCAGATGTGGAGGAAAGTTTGATTTCAGAGGAGGCGTGGACATCGACCTTAGGGTTAAACAGCATGATCATTACACAGGGGACAATAAAATGCCACTAAAATGTGCACTTGTCACACAACACAATGCCACATGTCTCAAGAATCTGTTTTCTTTTAAATCAATAACTGAGTTTAAGTGATCAAAGGGAAAAAAATAATGGAGGCATTCATATGTAATGGGGCCAAAGCCAACATGATTAACTCCAGTTCTTGTGAAGGATGTATTTGATGCAACGTGCTAAAAAAAGTGGACTAGCTGTGCATGCACAACCAAGTCGGCCCATAGATCTTATGTTGACAAAATTAGTGCATAATATGACCCGTTTATTATAACTTGTATCAACAAGAACAATCAAACTATGATCAGAACACGACGATCCGATCGAGACACCTCACATCAACACCTGACATTGTTTGACTTTTAAAAAAGGGAGGCTTTGCACTATCCACACACAGAAAACATGGACAACGGAAACGAAAAAAAACTCACCAACAGGCTTTTGTGCTTCAAGGCTCTTTCCTTTGTAGGTATCAAACAGGTTGAGAGACGCATACTTGGATTTGCCATCCTTCCCCTTTGCAGTTTGCCCAGAGCGCTCTGACATTGCGCTGTCCGCTCATTGAGTATGGTGAGCCCTGAGACTGGGAGAGAGAGAAAGAAATGGAGACATTTGATGCAGCACTGTACGTGAAGGTAAATGTGGAGTTGAGTTCACGCAGGTATCTAAACAAAACACGTCCAGACATCCAGTCTTCGGTTTGCAGTGTGGGCGCGACAAAGTTTGTAGTGTGGACAGAGAGGGGGAAGACCGTGCTCAGGACAGGTCAGTAGCATTACAGAGACCTGTGTGTGTGAGCAGAGCTAGTACATTGCCATAAACACGTCAACACAGGAAATACTGTACCGAGAGAATAATGCAATCCATGGCACAGTTGCCATGGTGATGCATTATAAATTATGTTCAGTTCTACTAGGTCTGCCTTGAGAGGGGTTGCCTCCATGGCAACACCAGGGTTGAGCCCATTTTACTGCTCACCAATAAAATCCACTGGGTTGACATCTGTCCAATTCAAAGATTTGGTGACAGCTAGAGAGGTGTTATGTGTATGTATACCGAACAAAAATATATACGCAACACTCAAAACTTTCAAAGATTTTGCTGAGGTCATAGAAGGAAATCAGTCAATTTAAATAAATAAATTAGGCTCTAATCTACAGATTTTTCATGAGGAGCAGCCATGGGTGGGCAAGGGGGGGGGGGCATAGGCCCACCCACTGGGGAGCAAGGCCCAGCCTATCAGAATAATTTTTTCACACAAAATGGCTTTATTACTGACAGAAATATTCCTCAGAACCCCCCACCCACTTCTCAGATGATCCCGCAGGTGAAGTAGACAGATGTGGAGGTACAGGGCTGGCGTGATTACACGTGGTCTGCAGTTGTGAGGCTGGTTGGACGTAATACAAAATTATCTAAAATGACGTTGAGGCAATTTATGGTAGAGAAATTAACAAATTATCTGGCATCAGCTCTGGTGGGCATTCCTGCAGCCAGCATGCCAATTGTACGCTCCCTCAAAACTTGAGACATCTGTGGCATTGTGCTGTGTCACAAAACTGCACATTTTTGAGTGGCCTTTTATTGTCCCCAGCACAAGGTGTCCCTGTGTTAAGATCATTCTGTTTAATCAGTTTCTTGATATGACACACCTGTCAGGTGGATTAATTATCTTGGCAAAGGAGAAATGCTCACTAACATGGATGTAAACAACTTTGTGCACATAATTTGAGAGAGATGTAACATTTCTGGGGTATTTTATTTTACCTCATTAAAACATGGGACCAACACCTTACATGTTGCGATTGATCATTTTTTAGTTCGGTATAAACCATGTCAAACATTACAAAAACAATCTCAGTCTTGTAGGCAGTGCCATCTTGTTTGAGGTAAATGTTGCCCTCAATGTCATTTAACAAGATGAAGATAAATTGCAAGATGCACAATGAGTTGATGAATATCAAATGAATATATGCTTATCGGAGGTCTTCTGTAGCTCAGGCGGTAGAGCATGGTATTTGCAATGCCAGGATGGTTATGTGTTATTTCATAGTTGATGTCTTCACTAGTATTCTAGTAAAAATACAAAATAAAACCCTGTAATGAGTGGGTGTATCCAAACTTTTGTGTGTATACACACACACATAATATATATATTGATGCTGCCCATTTTCTGGCAAGATTGAAATGTTGAGCTCTGACAGTAACTGTTTATGCTGTAACTGAAATGTTGAGCTCTGACAATCTTGCCAGAAAATGGGCAGCATCACTATATTGTGTGTTCATGTAGTTATATCAAGAGAGGAGCAGTGACAAGCCTTGACACAGTTATGGTCCATGACAAGTACACAGCATAAACAGTGTCATGTTAGATGGGTATTCAATAGTGCACTGCAAACCACAAGAGCAACTGACAAAATAACTTGACACATTTAAAGACTGCAACAATAAAGACAGGAAGGCACCCATCAATAACTATGCCAGATGATGAATCAAGAATGTTTTCAGTGCACGATTGTATTTAGGTTAGATTGCCTTAATGATTTAAATATACTTGTTTGTCATACTATTGTCTCAAAAACTACCAAATAGCAGTGAACCTCGTGTGCCTCAATAGCCCAATGAGATTAGAAAATTAGGTCGTGGGATGGCCGGCAAATTGCATGTTGTGCGGGGATTAACAGCGCAGCTAAAGAAGCCATCGCTACAATACACCAGGAAAGGGCCTTTAACACAGAAAGGAGTTCAGGACCAGCCACAGCCTGTCATCATCAGCATCATAACCGCTAACACAGTACACTCAACGGCAATGGTCAAACAAACACACATCCCAAGTATACGCTTAAAACAAAAACGGTTGTTAGAACATAGAATTCACTGTAGCCAACGTTAGCTCAGTGAACAGTTACCTAGCTAGTTAATGCGGCCTCCATATTCACGTTGGGGGGGGCTGCGATGTTTCGTAATGCATATCCAGTTGGTGAAATGAATTTAGTTGCATTCCTCGTTGAATCACAGTGGATACGTCAATCATGACTCACATTTAATGCGATAGTAAGGATAAAATAAAGCCCAAATACTAGGAACTAGGTGATTTGGCAAATTATTTTATTAAGATAACAAAACAAAATGGCGGTGCGGGTAGGCCCATCTTTAGAACAAATCGGTGAGCAACGTATCTAGCTAGTTAGCTAACTTTACTTGCGTTGACGATACAAACATTGAACATTCACCCACGTTGTGAAAACACAACTGGCTGTTGTGCAACCAGATTATTGTTAACTATCGAATCGACAATATTAACCTAGCCATCTCCAATATATCTTCCTACAACTCGTCCTGTTACGAACCAAACCAGACAGCAATTGAGCAGATAGTTAACCAACACTATTCTCGCTAGCGAGTGACTGTTAGCCGACGCTAACATTAGCTAGCTAACTAAGGTTACCTCATTAGCACACATCTATTGCGGTTGCCATCGTTACATATCCACTATAATATAACTAGCTTTTTTTTTTTTACATCAGGAAATACAATATGTAGCTACTAACCTGGTCTTGTCCCGACTTGTCTCGAGGTTGTACGGAAGAATAATGTAATCACGTTAGCTCACTACACTAGCTTATTGCTCACGCTGGTGCTAGAAAGTAACGTTTACCCTAGCTTGCTAGCTGAAACTACAAATTGATTTATATTATAAAACCAGAGAGGGGATACTGGAGATTGACGTGTATAAAGCGGCTTACTTGTACTCCTTTTTCTTTTTCCACAAAACAAAATAAAAATATTACAGGAGAACTTGATCCGTCACTACAAGAGCCGTCAACGGCTACTACAGACCGTAGTGCAGAGGGGGGCGGAGGGCACGCAAAGAGGGCGGGGTCAAATTAAAATAATGAGTTCCGAATCCGCATTTTGGCCTATCAGATCTAAAATGTTGGATTATTTCCAATTTGCATGGATTTAAATCACGCCCTGTACCCTACATTGTCATGTCGTGGAAACATTTACGTAATGTATTTGTAGCGGTTCATCCAGTGAACGGTCTACTGTTGCCGCGTTCAAAACAACTGGGAACTCGGAAAAAATGTGCTCAGACTAGGGAAAACTCATTTTGAACGGTCATCCAACTCGGATTTCAAACTGGGGATCTCGGACCTCTTTCGAGAACTTCGACTGTCGTACTTGAAGATCACTGATTTGACCGCATATTTTTCCGAGTCCCCAGTTGTTTTGAACGCACTGTTTATCGTGTCACACTGTGACAACACTTATCAACACTAAAACAAAATCAAGTGTGTGTTTTTCATTCTCACTATAATGCAATTCAATAGTTTATCCCTCTTGATCATCTCTCAAGCATGACCATATAATTAAAGGAGAAGTTCACCCATGTTTACATGGTGCCTTATTTTCACTCTTTCTGTGCTTGTAGCTGATCACCCAAACAGTTTTTACATATTTTGTTTCATTACAGAAAAAAATGGTTGTCACATTTCCATTGATTACAATGCATTATGAAAATGTGTCTAAAACATGTTAGAAAACGCTCCAAAACACTCCAAACCTATTGGTTTGTAGTGTTTTGTAGCGGTTTTTAGACCAGAAGTTCAACCTGTTAAACTCTGAGCAGGGTTTAACTGAGCGGAGTTTTGGTCAGAGGCCGTAAATCACCAGCTATGGTTAGTGGTGTAAAGTAATTAAGTAAAAATACATTAAAGTACTACTTAAATCGTTTTTTAAAATCTGTACTTTAAAAAATATATATATTACTTTTACTCCACTACATTCCTAAAGAAAATAATGTGCTTTTTACTCCATACATTTTCCTTGACACCCAAAAGTTCTCGTTACATTTTGAATGCTTAGCAGGCACGAAAATGATCCAATTCACACACTTATCAAGAGAACATCCCTGGTCATCCCTACTGCCTCTGATCTGTCTGACTTACTAAACATAAATGCTTCGTTTGTAAATTATGTCAGTGTTGGAGTGTGCCCCTGGCTATCAGCAAATTAGAACACAAGAAAATAATGCTTTCTGGTTTGCTTAATATAAGGAAAGTGAAATGATTTTTACTTTTGATACTTAAGTATATTTTAGCAATTACATTTACTTTTGATACTTAAGTATATTTAAAAGCAAATACTTTTAGACTTTTACTCAAGTAGTATTTTACTTGGTGGCTTTCACTTTTACTTGAGTCATTTTCTATTAAGGTATCTTTACTAATGTATGACAATTGAGTACTTTTTCCACCAGTGGCCATGGTCATGTGCAATTTAGATCAAGTCACCAAAAGTGTAAACATTTTGTATGCATGGAAAGGGTACACCCTGGTGGTCATCGTAATGCAACACATTTCTTTTCCATCCACATTTAATGTGTCATTACCTTGAATTTATCCTCCATATGCGTCATTGATTTATTTCACTTGTTTCCAGTAGGAAAATACATTGTAAAAGAAGTTTGAAGTTTCTTCGCCTGTCTGTGTGTTGTAATTGTTTTTTTTGAAAGCCCCGATCGCTAGTGTCATTTTAAAATGTAAAGCTTAAAAATCAGTTCAGCCATTTTGGCAGTGAGGTACTACCAATGTTTTATATCTTAACTAGATGACTATCAGGGGGTGCTGTGTTGAAGCCACCATACCTCAATCTTCGCACTCCCTCACTATTGTAAAATATATTTTGAAAGCTATAGAAATACATTTATTAATCAAACCAAGCAGTTGCCATACTAAGCTGTGATGCAGCCTGTCAAGATGCTCTTAATGGTGCAGCTGTAGAACTTGTTGAGGATCTGAAGGCCCATGCCAAATCTTTTCAGCCTCCTGAGGAGGAAGAGGCGTTGTCGTGCCTTCTTCACGACTGTGTGTTGGTGTGTGTGGACCATGTTAATTCTTTAGTGATGTGGACCTCGAGGAACTTGAATCTCTCGATCCGCTCCACTACAGTCTCGTCGATGTGGATGGGGCGTGCTCAGCAGCCCGTTTCCTGTATCGCACGATCAGTTCCTTTGTCTTGCTGACATTGAGGGAGATGTTGTTGTTCTGGCACCACAATGCCAGGTCACTGACCTTCTCTCTATATGAGGTCTCATCGTCATCGGTGATCAGGCCTACCACCGTCATATCGTCAGCAAACTTAATGATGGTGTTGGAGTCTTGCGTGGCCACGCAGTTATGGGTGAACAAGGAGCACAGGAAGGGACTAAGCACACACCCCTGTGAATTGGAGTGGGTCCAGGGTGTCTGGGATGATGGTGTTGATGTGAGCCATGACCAGACTTTCAAAGCATTTCATGGCTACAGATGTGAGTGCTACGGGGCGATAGTCATTTAGACAGGTTACCTTGGCTTTCTTGGGCACAGGGACTATAGTGGTCTGCTTGAAACCTGTACGTATTACGGAGAGAGGTTGAGAGGTTGAAAATGTCAGTGAAGTCACCTGCCAGCTGGTCAGCTCATGTTCTGAGTACGCATGTAATCTGTGAGAGCTTGCCAGCCTTACCACATCCAACGAGTGTCAGAGCCGGTGTAGTAGTCCTTTATTGACGTTTTGCCTGTTTGATGGCTCGCCGGAGGTCGTAGTGGGATTTCTTATAAGTGTCCGGATTAGTGTCCTGCTCCTTAAAAGCGTCAGCTTTTGTGCTCAGTGCGGCTGTTGCCTGTAATCCATAGCTTCTGGTTGGGATATGTACGTACGGTCACTGTGGGGACGACGTCGTAGATGCACTTATTATTATTTATATTTTTTTATTTTACCCTCTTTTCTCCACAATTTTCGTGGTATCCAATTGCTAGTAATTACTATCTTGTCTCATCGCTACAACTCCCGTACGGGCTCGGGAGAGACGAAGGTCGACCCCCTGCACATTGTTTCGGTACCTGTACCCCCTGTATATAGCCTCATTATTGTTATTTTATTGTGTTAATTTTTTTTAAGTATTATTTTTTACTTTAGTAAATCTTTTCTTACTTAACTATATTTTATTAAAACTGAATTGTTGGTTAAGGGCTTGTAAGTAAGCATTTCACGGTACGGTCTACACCTGTTGTATTGGCCGCATGTGCCACATACAATTTTCTTTTCTTTGAAATAGCTGTGCAGCAACGCTACCCATCCAACCTCAGAGCTTGAGAGGACCTGCAGAGAAGAATGGAAGAAACTCCCCAAATACAGGTGTGCTAAGCATAACCAAGAAGACTCAAGGCTGTAATCGCTGCCAAAGGTGCTTCAACAAAGTATTGAGTAAAGGGTCTGAAAACATATGTAAATGTGATGTCATTTATTTTTATTTGCAAAAATGTTTTTACCTGTTTTTGCTTTGTCATTATGCGGTATTGTGTGTAGATTAATCAATTTTAGAATAAGGCTGTAACGTAACAAAATGTGGAAAAAGTCAAGGGGTCTGAATACTTTCCCAATGCACTGTATTTATAAATAATCTATATTATTATATATCATCAAATACATAAATATATTATAACAGGTGGCAGTTAAAAGTGTTGCATAAAGATTAGCATATTATTGCTTTGAAATGTAAAGGAATGAAGGATGTAGGTAATGTTGTCAGTCTGGTGTAGAAGGATTGTTCTACTCAGTTATATCATCATCACCAGCTGGGTGTTATGTGTGCAAGGACTTTTGAATATTCGTTTTATTTCCTGTGCTTAGTTAGTTTTATTTTCCTGTGTTTACAGTAGTAACACAAAGACATGGGCAAAGGCCAATGGCACCAGCACTTTAGTCACTGTAAACAACAGATCTCACATGGACGACATTTTCATTCAAGTGAAAAACTCTAGATAGCGAGACGAAACCCTGGATTGGTTTGAAGTACGGGACTCAGGGTAAGAGTGGAGCGAGCTGGACAGGAGGGTCTGTGTGTGTCAGCATGGACCACAATGGAACATGGGAAGAGAAAGAGGTACTGTAACAAACTCTGAGATAATTCCATATGTACTGTATGTGTTTGTAATTTGGTGAAACATTTAAGTGAGTATTCCTGAGAGGGGGAGGGGGGGGGGGGACCAAAATAATGGAAAAGTTTCCGTTGAATGCTGTGTATAGACACTATAACCTTAAATTTCTCTCAGAGTCCATACCTCCTCAACAGACAACAACCACTGCAGACCTCCACAACCTTTTAATGGTTGAAGAGAATAACTGTACAGATTCTTTGAAGCACTGTCACAAGCTTTGGGGCGATTGGGGCCCTCAACTTATTCAAGTGTAATTTATTATAATAATAAAGCAAAATGAATGGAATATTTTCTTTTCAACATAGAAATGCTACCAAAAATAATTTACTGAAACTTGTAACAAATGTCAGTCACCCATGATTAACCAAACAATATTTTTAAAGAGGAAGCAAAGTACTTTAAGCATATGTTTTCGTTTCAGTTTCCTCTATTTCCACCAACCGAAGATAATTGTAAGGATTTTGTTTTCTATTAATAATGTAGAATGAACAGCTGTCCAGAAAGACTCGTGTGAAGGCCAAATTATGGAGGAACTGCTTGATGCAATTAAAGCATTTAAGTCTGGGAAAACTCCAGGGCTGGATGGCATACCAGTTGAGGTATACCAAACCTTTTTTAATGTACTCAGAGGACCGTTATAGCATGTTTTAACCACTCCTATAAAAATGCTAGATTATCAGATACTCAACAAGGTCTGATGTAATTGTTACTGAAACAGGACCCAAGTTGTAAATATAAAGATCCAGTCCATTTAAAAAAATTGGAGGCCCCTTACACTTCAGTGTTGTGATGCAAAAATTCTAGCAAAATGCATAGTGCATAGAATTAAAAAGGTATTGTCGGATATTATTCATCCTAATCAGACAGGGTTTTTACATGGACGATACATTGGAGATAATGTAAGACAAATACTGGACACAATAGAACACTATGAAAAATCTGGGAAACCAGGCCTGGCATTCATAGCTGACTTTGAAAAGGCTTTTGATAAAGTATGACTGGAATTTATCTACAAATGCCTGGAATATTTCCATTTTGGAGAATCTCTTATACAATGGGTTAAAGTTATGTATAGTAAACCTACTGAATGTTACTTTTGATTTTGAACCCCCCCCTTTGTTCAGGGACACATTATTACATTTCTGTTAGTCACATGTCTGTGGAACTTGTTCAGTTTATGTCTCAGGTGTTGAATCTTGTTATGGTCATACAAATATTTACATGTTAGGTTTGCTGAAAATAAACGCAGTTGGCAGTGGGAGGACGTTTCTTTCTTTGCTGAGTTTATAATGAATTCGGAGGGCAGAAATTATATAAAATATTAAAGCATTAGACCTCACTAAAGGCTTCAGTCATACCAAAGTTAAACTTAAATCCAAACTGGTTCTCTAGCAGATTAGTAAGAATGTCTCAACCCGTGGCGCAGGTCCTAATCCAGGCACTTGTCATCTCCCGTCTGGATTACTGCAACTCGCTGTTGGCTGGGCTCCCTGCCTGTGCCATTAAACCCCTACAACTCATCCAGAACGCCGCAGCCCGTCTGGTGTTCAACTTTCCCAAGTTCTCTCACGTCACCCCGCTCCTCCGCTCTCTCCACTGGCTTCCAGTTGAAGCTCGCATCCGCTACAAGACCATGGTGCTTGCCTACGGAGCTGTGAGGGGAACGGCACCCCCGTACCTTCAGGCTCTGATCAGGCCCTACACCCAAACAAGGGCACTGCGTTCATCCACCTCTGGCCTGCTCGCCTCCCTACCTCTGAGGAAGTACAGTTCCCGCTCAGCCCAGTCAAAACTGTTCGCTGCTCTGGCACCCCAATGGTGGAACAAACTCCCTCACGACGCCAGGTCAGCGGAGTCAATCACCACCTTCCGGAGACACCTGAAACCCCACCTCTTTAAGGAATACCTAGGATAGGATAAAGTAATCCTTCTAACCCCCCCCCCCCCTTAAAAGAGTTAGATGCACTATTGTAAAGTGGTTGTTCCACTGGATATCATAAGGTGAATGCACCAATTTGTAAGTCGCTCTGGATAAGAGCGTCTGCTAAATGACTTAAATGTAAATGTAATGTAATGTGTTCAAGAATGGCCTTTTCCCCTTTATTCAGATTACAACCTCTCACTTTCTTTTACTTGAAAATGAAATTATCTCCAAAATATTTTTAAAACAAGCCATAGAAAGTTGGTTGCAATTTCAGTTTAATCCACCAGAAAAGACAGAACAAATATTACAACAACAAATATGGTTAAGCTCAAATATAATAATTGATTAAAAAAATAAAAATACAACTTCTGGTATAATCTTTATAAATTATATCATAAATAGGACCGGTGGAGTTGTCACACATGCAGCTAACAAAAACATATGGAAATGTCTGCTCTACTCAAAATTACAACAAACTGATTGCAGCAATATTGCAAAAATGGAAGAGGCAAGTGAAAGATGGAGAAAGTAAGGAACTTGTCTGTCAGCCCTGCATTAAAGATCAAAATTGGTTAAATAAAATTGTGATGAATAAAAAAGTAACCAGTTTAATTTAAGGACCAAAAAATTGACAGCTGTGCCACAGACTGCAAAATAGTTGGGAAAAGATTTGATATACCATTCCATGGTTTATGAACTGATACACATGTTTCCACATACTGTAGATCAATGGCTGCTTTTACACAGGCAGCCCAGTTCTGATCTTTTACCACTAATTGGAAAAAATATCAGTACAATATCCAAACGTACATACAGAATATCATATTTGTACTCAGACACACATTACACTCACACCTCCCATAAATCGCTATTTATATTGGAATTCAATGTCTTGATAAGAAAAAGGCATCTGAAATGTTAAAACCACAAATCTTAGCTTAAAACGTGAATTGAAAGCATTCTATTGAAGTTACACACTTTCAGGAAAGGAAGGATAATAAACTTCGTAAGATATGTAGTCTTACAATAAGTAGTCTTACAACAAAAATATATGCAAAATAAAATACAAAATCAAGTGGACTTAAAGACCATAACATGTGGCAGTTAAACTTCTTGACACAATGAGTTGCCGTGCATCCAGATTTTTCAATAAAAGGCAAAAGTTTCTCATCAAAATCATTTTCAGTGAACTACCAATCAAATCCTTGTGTGCATTTAACCAGGTGCAGCGTCTTACCGCTAAACAAGGAATCTATTGCATACCAGTATGTCGGCTTCACAGCTAGGTTCAGCGAAGTGAGCTGAGAGAAACAACTACAACTGCTGTGGACAGAAGTGTGCTAGCTAGATGAGACCGATCAAATATGCTATAGAAACCGGACGTAAATTGTCACATTGTTTCACATACAAGGGGAGTGCCAGGTACTGAGTTGAGGCATTTGTGACACAATCACATTTAATAAACGTTCAACTGATAGCACAAGGGGGATTTCAATTACATCCCTGGCTCAAGAAAAGAAAAAAGAAAATGGACTCAAAATGTGCATCTCCTATTCTGACACAAGTCAATCATTTACAGGTCCAATTCCCTCACGAACTATTGTCTCATCATACGGACTTCTCTCATGCCAAAAGTTGGCAAGGTCCATTCTGAAAGTGAAACCATTCTGTTAGGGGCTGTGATGCATGGGAGCTAGATTTACTAGGCGTTAAAATGTCCTCCTCTAAACCTATATTTTTACTCTTTGTTCAAGTTTTTTGCCCTATGGAAATAGCACAGTTGCAAACGCTTAGTAAGTCTGTCCCAATATTTGTATGGCTTGGAGACGCATACCCCACCCAAACCTTTTTCCTTCCCCACATCACAAAATAAAAGATGTGGGTGGAGGGTTTCCTCCTCTCTCAGCTATGGGAGCCCCAGACAGGAAGCGTACACCAACATACCACCAATCATTACAGACTATCATAGCTTCAGTAAAGGACGGGACACCTGTGATTGGGCCATACTAATAAAATGTACATTAGGCACCAAATCGAGGAAAACAGACTAAAACAGGGAGGAACTACCTGAACTTGTCCAATAAGAAAAGCAAATTTCCGTTTCCCGCTGCGAATGGGTTTAGCCCTAATTAATACAATCATGATGTATTTAAAAGCCCACCTTAGGATAAAGTGGCACAAACCTGTCATTCTTGGTGCCATACAACAGCAGTAGTTTGTATTTCTCCATGTCTCCCTTCACCTATCAAAATAAAGCTGTGCTGCAAAGTCCAATGAGTCCTCCTTCCTTCCTGAAAGAATCCTCAACATCCTCCCCCTAACCACAGATTAAATACCCTAACCACAGATGAAATACCCTAACCACAGATGAAATACCATAACCACAGATGAAATACCCTAACCACAGATGAAATACCCTAACCACAGATGAAATACCCTAACCACAGATGAAATTCCCTAACCACAGATGAAATTCCACGATCCACATCCTAACCATAACTATTATTAAGTGGATAAAAATATTTGGGATTATATTTTTTTTAAAGCATCTCAGAGGAGTGCTGATCTAGGATCAGGTCCCCCGTCTATATAATCTAATTCATTATGATCTAAAAGGCTAAATGTATCCTAGTTCAGCATTCCGAGAGGCTTTGAGAATACGGACCCTGACCATGGACCAGTAGTTAGAAGCAGACTCTACCAAGTACCCACCCCCCCAGCCTTACTCTACTACAGTCCACCGTAGAGGTGGATCTTGGCAAAGGAGATGGTCTCATAGTAGTCCTTGTGGCCTTTCTCGTAGATGACGAAGATGAACTTCCTGTCCTCTGCGCCGCCGCTCGTAAGTGATGTCATACAGGAGTAGCCGCTTGGCCCCGCCCAGATCTGGACGGCCTTCTTCTCCCACGACGTGCCATTGGTCAGAGACCAGCGCAGGGTTAGGTTGACCCCTGGAAGAAAGGAAAGAGAGAGACAGAGAGGAAGGGAAAGAAAGCAAGAGGGACAGAAAGGTTGAAGGTGGAAGTCAAAAATAATAACTCACCACTATTCCCCTTTCCCACCCACTCTGTCCCAAAGGGCCCCAACCCAATCCCATAGTCCTTACTGTGAGTACTGTCAGCTGGGTTGGTGAAGTACATCACGCCTTCCTTCTGCAGTGCCCCTGCCGCTACCACAGGGTCTATCAGGGTGGAGTCAAACAACAGCTGCTCTAAGGGTAGCGTCTCGCCCCCGTCCAGGCTGCGCACCACCATGCGGCAGCGGCAGTGGTAGTTGTTCTGGTTGCGCACGTTGATGACGATGCTACCGTCCTCCATCTCTACAGGCTACAGGGGGGGGGGGGGGGTGAAGAGGAGTTTGATTGAGGAACTGAGGTGAGCCCGATCATGGGCTTTAACTGATAAAAGCTAATACGGTGTTTCTCAAGCACTTCTCATCAAGGGTTGTTCCTCAGATGAATTCATTTAAGTTGTCCTACAAGGACAAGCTACTATAGCTTTCCAGTCCCTGATAGCAAAATTAGTTGAGGAACTGCATTGTAATCAGTATACAGCACTACTGCATAAAACCAGAACAAAAGCAAATGGTATCACAAGGTAAGCCTTCATTTTAAATAAGATTTTTTATTTTATTTATTTTTTTAACCAGGTAAGCCAGTTGAGAACAAGTTCTCATTTACAACTGCGACCTGGCCAAGATAAAGCAAAGCAGTGTGACACAAACACAGAGTTACACATGGAATTAACAAACATAGTCAATAACACAATAGAAAAGTCTATATACAGTGTGTGCAAATGAAGTATGATTAGGGAGGTAAGGCAATAAATAGGCCGTAGTGGCGAAATAATTACAATTTCGCAAATAAACACTGGAGTGATGCATGTGCAAGTAGAGATACTGGGGTGCAAAGGACCAAAAAATATATAAATAAAATAAATAACAATATGGGGATGAGGTAGTTGGTTGGGCTATGTACAGGTGTAGTGATCGGTAAGCTGCTCTGACAGCTGATGCTTAAAGTTAGTGAGGGAGATATGTCTCCAACTTCAGTGATTATTGCAATTCTTTCCAGTCATTGGCAGCAGAGAACTGGAAGGAAAGGCAGCCAAAGGAGGAGTTGGCTTTGGCTTTTTAAAAGTTGGGATTTAATGGAATTGAAAATGTTAGAGTTAGTGGATGCTCTTTTTGTACAGAGCCAACAACGGCTGAGTATTGTACAAAACTAAGGGAGTGCATGATATATATGAATCCTAAGGATTATGATTCAAAGGAACCCCCAGAAGGGTCATCCCCTAAAAAAACTAAGTACACGGCTGTTACGTTAACCACGCCCCGATCCCAAAGGAATGGTTCACCAATAAAAGGGGTGACCATAAAGCCTCTGGTTCTTCATTTCAGCATATACCATGGATATTCATATACCATATCAGGATTCCGTTCTTTTGTTCTGGAAATCGATACATGCTAACGGTTATAAATATTTTCTCTAAAATAGTATTTGTAAGGGTCTTAAAAAAATAAGAGTGGGGCAGAGGTGACCCGGGCCTTTGACTCTATCCTGAAGGAGGGAGGAGCACCCAAGAAAGCCCAGACTGACGGTGGTAAAGAATTGTTAAATAATAATACCGTACATTTTGCTACAGGTTCGGATTTGAACGCTTCAGTTGTTGAACGCTTTAACAGAACTTTGAAGGAGAGGATGTGGAAATACTTGACAACTCACAACACCCATAGACATGTGGATATAGTTCAAGATTTAGTAAAGGGTTACAACTACAGATACCATAAGAGTATACGGATGAAGCCCTCCGATGTCTCTTCTGAAAACTCTTTTCAAGTCTTTAAAAATCTGTATGGTTTGTTCCCCCTTCGCCGTAAGAAAAAAAAAAAGATTTTAAATCCATAGTGGGGGACTTGGTACGTATATGGGACTTGGTACTCAACCTCAAGTTGAGCGGTGTTTGACAAAAAAATATGAGCAAGGTTACAGCGATGAGTTGTTCACAGTTACCGAATGTCTACCACGTATACCCCCTGTCTACAAGTTAAAAGATTATGATGGGGATCTTATAGAGGGTTCCTTTTATGAGAAGGAACTCCAGAAGGTACAGCTGGGTAAAAGACAAAGTCTTTCACGTGGAGGAGATTCTGGATCAAAAGAGAGAAAAGGGTAAAAATGGGTGTTGGTTCGTTGGAAAAACTGGCCCCAAAAGTTCAACAGTTGGGTATTAGAGGACGAGGTGGTGGCGGCAGTGGGGGTTAACTTAAACCCTCATGCAGGATAAAAACACCATCATTCGAGTGTACACAGGACTGCATTATGGAGCACAATTGATTTTACCTGACTCTCCCGAGTAATGCGTCTGCACATATATAAATGAATAACCAAAGTTCGAATTAAACAACCAATTTTCCAAAGCCTAGAGTTATCAGAGGCCTGGGAAGTAGGTCTCAGCGAGATTACATACCCCCATAGTTGGTATAATATCAAGGGTAAGGACCGTGATTTTAATTACAAAAGGATATCGGAACCCCCAAAGCTTATAAAGCTTAAAAAAGGGTTCTATAGAACTGAGGATCATCTCTGAGTTGAACGGCCTCCTAACACTGAACAATATGGAAATACTATTGAACTACAACACTATTCATAAATGTGTACAAATCTCAGGGGATGCTGATGGGGGTATAAAGACCAGTGGTAATTTAGCCTACATGTTGGGGACGAGTTCAATAAATGGACGTATGTGAAAGATAAATGATTCCCATTCCCTGCGGATATACCTGCATGGGTTTTACAACATCTTTGTGTATACCGACATCATATCCTATCAAAGGGTAGGAGACAGTTATGTGCCCCTCCTGAGAACAGTTCATATAGAGGGAAAGGATGGTGATGATGTAGTCACTGTGAACTATGACAAGCCACACTATGTACCTGTGAGCAAGAAATATATTGAAAACATTCTGGTTGAGCTTAAAACGGATCAGAACAAAAATAATCTAATTTACTTATGGTAAAACGATTGAAAAACTCCACTTTAGACCATCCAAAACTTCTCTACATATCTAATATATTATTAGTATTATATATATATATACAGTGGGGAGAACAAGTATTTGATACACTGCCGATTTTGCAGGTTTTCCTACTTACAAAGCATGTAGAGGTCTGTCATTTTTATCATAGGTACACTTCAACTGTGAGAGACGGAATCTAAAACAAAAATCCAGAAAATCACATTGTATGATTTTTAAGTAATTAATTTGCATTTTATTGCAAGACATAAGTATTTGATACATCAGAAAAGCAGAACTTAATATTTGGTACTGAATCCTTTGTTTGCAATTACAGAGATCATACGTTTCCTGTAGTTCTTGACTAGGTTTGCACACACTGCAGCAGGGATTTTGGCCCACTCCTCCCTACAGATCTTCTCCAGATCCTTCAGGTTTCGGGGCTGTCGCTGGGCAATACGGACTTTCAGCTCCCTCCAAAGATTTTCTATTGGGTTCAGGTCTGGAGACTGGCTAGGCCACTCCAGGACCTTGAGATGCTTCTTACGGAGCCACTCCTTAGTTGCCATGGCTGTGTGCTTCGTGTCGTTGTCATGCTGGAAGACCCAGCCACGACCCATCTTCAATGCTCTTACTGAGGGAAGGAGGTTGTTGGCCAAGATCTCGCGATACATGGCCCCATCCATCCTCCCCTCAATACGGTGCAGTCGTCCTGTCCCCTTTGCAGAAAAGCATCCCCAAAGAATGATGTTTCCACCTCCATGCTTCACGGTTGGGATGGTGTTCTTGGGGTTGAACTCATACTTCTTCTTCCTCCAAACACGGCGAGTGGAGTTAGACCAAAAAGCTCTATTTTTGTCTCATCAGACCACATGACCTTCTCCCATTCCTCCTCTGGATCATCCAGATGGTCATTGGCAAACTTCAGACGGGCCTGGACATGCACTGGCTTAAGCAGGGGGACCTTGCGTGCGCTGCAGGATTTTAATCCATGACGGCGTAGTGTGTTACTAATGGTTTTCTTTGAGACTGTGGTCCCAGCTCTCTTCAGGTCATTGACCAGGTCCTGCCGTGTAGTTCTGGGCTGATCCCTCACCTTCCTCATGATCATTGATGCCCCACGAGGTGAAATCTTGCATGGAGCCCCAGACCGAGGGTGATTGACCGTCATCTTGAACTTCTTCCATTTTCTAATAATTGCGCCAACAGTTGTTTCCTTCTCACCAAGCTGCTTGCCTATTGTCCTGTAGCCCATCCCAGCCTTGTGCAGGTCTACAATTTTATCCCTGATGTCCTTACACAGCTCTCTTGTGGAGAGGTTGGAATCTGTTTGATTGAGTGTGTGGACAGGTGTCTTTTATACAGGTAACGAGTTCAAACAGGTGCAGTTAATACAGGTAATGAGTGGAGAACAGGAGGGCTTCTTAAAGAAAAAGTAACAGGTCTGTGAGAGCCGGAATTCTTACTGGTTGGTAGGTGATCAAATACTTATGTCATGCAATAAAATGCAAATTAATTATTTAAAAATCATACAATGTGATTTTCTGGATTTTTGTTTTAGATTCCGTCTCTCACAGTTGAAGTGTACCTATGATAAAAATGACAGACCTCTACATGCTTTGTAAGTAGGAAAACCTGCAAAATCGGCAGTGTATCAAATACTTGTTCTCCCCACTGTATATATATATATATATATATATATATATATATATACAAATAAATTAAAATGGTTATGGTACACAACTACCATCTCGATCCTAAACAATATGTCTCATATTATGTTGATCAAGTGGGTAATGGATTACCCGGTTATCATGGATCCCCTACCATGTATGGTTCGGGGATAGGAGGTATATTTCGTAACCTCTTTAGGATGGTTTTATCGTTTTTGAACAGAGGCCTCAGCATAGCCAAATCACATTTAAAATCAGCGGCCAAAAATATTGTGAGGTTGTAGCCAATGCTATTACCAGACGGGCTTCATCAGATCCCGAGCATCAAGAAGGCTTGGGTCTTATGCTGTTGTCTCAAAGACCAAAAAAGAGACCTCCGGGTTTAAGGCGCAGGCCGGCCCTTAAAAAGCGGAGGTTAACCGTTCAAAGAAACTCAGTAAGTCAAAGACGACGTAAAGTGAGGAGGTCTGGACCAGAAACGGCAAAAAGAACACTCAGAAGTATTTTCTAAAAGAACAAGCAACATGTCTCTTTTACACCGCATGTCCTCTGAAGCTATAAAAGACAGAGCTCGATCTTTTCACGGCCCCCTTAACCCAACATTCAATAGAGAGGTCCTGTTATGTGGAGATAGCCCCACTCTCTGCAATTACAGACAACGGCCCTATAGAATATTTTATCCCAGGCCATGGTGACAACTACCTGGACCTCAACAACCTTATTGCATTTACGTCTCAAAGTGACCAAAAGAGATGGTACTAATATTGCAAATGATGCCAAGGTGAGCCTCATTAATAACCCCTTGGCGACCATCTTCTCCCAAGTGGATGTGCCTTATCAGTCAAAGCAGTGCCACCTATCTTTATAAGGCTATCCTGGAATGTTTACTAAACTACTCCGAAGACACAATTCAGCGCCGGGCTGTTTAGCAAGGATACTGCAGGAGCATCTATGGAAGATATAGACCCAACCACTGGGGAAAACAAAAGGACTGGAGGCACGTGCTCGCTACTGTGCTGAATCTCAAGAGTTTCATCTGCTAGGGCCTATACACTCTGACATTTTCCTTCAAGAACGTTTACTTTTAACTTCGGTTGATTTAAGGCTCAAATTAACCAGAGCCAAGGATGAGTTTTGTCTGATGTCTTGATGTCTGCCCAAGACGGTAACTTTAGTTTAAAAGTGTTGGGGGCTAAGCTTTTTATTAAAAGGGTGTCGGTATCTCCGGCCGTTCGTCTGGGTCATTCACAGGCTTTGATGAAAGGAAATGCCCTTTACCCTCCCCAAAGAATTACCATGAAAACATTTAGCATACCAGTGGGAAGTAGAATCTGTAGTCAAGAAAACCTGTTTCTAGGCCATTTACCCCGCTACATCGTTATAGGCTTGGTTGATCACGCCTCTAATACGGGCAGCTTACATAAAAAAATACGTACATTTTCAACATTTCATTGCAGAGTATGTAGCTCTCTGTCAGGACGGACGTCAGGTCCCTGCTAAGGCTTTCCAACCACAATTTAATAACATATCGGTGCGAGAATTTTACAATCTATTCCTGGCTACCGGGAGGCATCTAAAAGATCTCTCTTTACCTATTGACAGAAATGATTTTGCAGAAGGTTACACATTGTATGTGTTCAATTTAGTACCTGATGATGACACCTCAGGAAATCTGTCTGTGGTGTCCCAAGGTAACCTCAGGCTAGAAATGCGTTTCCGTACACCTTTAGCTTGTACAGTTAGTATGATTGTTTATGCATGCTCTGATTCAATCTTGGAAGTTAATGCTGTCAGACAAGTCTTAGTGGATTATTATTAAGATGTTAAGGATCGTTGAGCAAAAACATGAAAAGCCAAGAGCTAGGTCTCATGAGCCGCTTGATTGGAAATCAATTTTGTGGATTACGGGCTTGTGATGAACTACCTATTGAGAAATGGAAGGAGCGATTGGCCATGTTTATTGTCAATACCCATCCTAAACACATGCCGGGTGAACATTGGCTAGCTGTGACATTAGAAGATGGAGGAAGAAAAATCTAAACTTTTTTTGATTCCTACGGCTTTCCCCCCGGATTTTCACATTTCCCCACATCTATTAAACAGTTTTTGACCAAAAATGGATCAAAGATCTACAACAGCATCAAACAAGTACAAGATAACCTTTCAACTACATGTGGTCAACACTGTGTATTCTACCTATGCCAAAGAGCCAGTGGAGTTTCTTTTGAAGATGTGTCTTTATAATGATGATTTAAGAAGTAATGATAGCACCGTAGATTGTTTTGTTAGAAAGTATCTAAAGTGTTCAAGTATGTGTCCTTTAAGACCCTGTAATCAAGGCGTATGCTCACGTCAAATGCTCACATTTTTCAAATACAATTTATTGAATTTAATCAAAAGTCATTCAAAAGTCTAACCACCCTGAGAGATCAGGAAAAGGTCTGGAGATGTTCAGGGGTGAGGACTCGCCCATAAATGAGTTATCATCGGCCCTTTCAAAGGGGGGGGGGGGGGGTTGCTAGAACATCTTTAGGGGTGCTGTAGCTCTTTGAAGGGTTTTGTTTTAAAGTTTGAATCTGTTGACGAAGCTTATAGTTTGGTACATCCGAGAGGGGAATGTTGAGGATTGCCAGGGCCTTAAGAAACTGACGCCACCCATTAGTTCTTCTGTCATTAGCAATCTTGTGGGCTGCTGTGGTACTTAAGCAAGTCCATCAGAACACGCCTCTGCAACTGTTCCATGAGTGTGTACAGTTCAAGTCGACCATAGGCCGTGTAGAACCCACTTCTTGTTACGTCTCCATTGCACCAGGGCAATGTCTTGACTCAAGAATGAAAAACGTGAAATTTCGTATTGGTCTGAAAAAACTAATTCCATAAATTCTTCGGGATCTTTAATGATCGACGTTGTTAGCATATTGCTTCTCTGGGATAGTTTGCTCCAAAGCGAGTTTAAATACAATTTTGACAGATTTCTTTTGGTTTTGTTGACCTCTATTCTGTCAGGGTCAAGACGTATACCTTCTCTGTCGTGATAGTCCTGAATGTACTTTTCTTTGCTCTCTTGATCTGTGACCGATGCAGGATACCCTGAAGCCGTTTGCTTCCATCTCAAGAAGGTCTTGATGTACTCCTTAAAAAGAGTGTCTGATTTCCTGGAAAAGTTCCACACTTCAAAGATTTTGGCCACACGATACCCCTTCTCTAGAGCCTTAGAGAATTCAACGTTGACTCATACACCTGTCAGGGCTCTTTCTTGATCTGAATGATCACAAGGCTTTTCCTGGTTGTTGGTTTTCACTGCAGGTGCGACAAAGGGGAAAGAAAAGTTTTCCTTGAGATCCCTTGTAAGGCAACACTGGCAGAAACAAACCCCGGGGAGGGTAAACAGTTGCTTTAATCAGACCAAAATAGTTTTGTGGTAAGTCGGTCACGGTGAATAATTTCAGGATGACCCATAGGATAACAAGAGGAACTCATTACATGAGGATAAAGGGATGTAATATCTACATGTCCTATTGTCTCATAGTGTTGCGCTACATACCGTAATGTCAAAGCATTGGTACGACCTCCATACAAGGCCTGTCGGGGTTCCAAGGGTTCCGGTGTGTCAAAGCTGGAAAGGAAAGCTTGAACATGAAGATCAGACTTTTTGAGTTCTGTCCACTTGTGCGCCCACATCACATTCACTTTCAACCCATAAGCAGCCTGTAAAGATTCCAATTTGTCTTGGAACTCCTGGTACATATCCCCAAAAGTCTTTTGGGTTAAGACACACATGGCCTGGGGCACAAAGCAAGATTTACAACCGTGGAAGAAACAACCGTTGTACTCAAACACTGTCTCAACACCGTCAATCTACGTGATACGGGCCAATTGCCTTCTCCCCACTATTCAAGGCATGTTGAATAAAAATGTTTTTATCCTGGGCCAAGTACTCCAACCATTGAATGGACCCGCTAGAGTATGACTTGAAATGTCGTCGGTAGTTGTCAGGCGATGGAATAGCTATAGATGCTGGAGGTAAAAAGTGTGTACGATAGGTTTTCATGCATGCCGATGCAATAGTTGTACAACTCCAGGGGTCAATCCCGGCATCTTTGATTACCTCTTCTCTGAATCTGAGGCATCCGTCACGCAGTATAACCACATCATTGTCACAGTATGACTCCATCTCTTTAAGGAAATCAAAGGTATTATGACGTACTGTCGCATACCATGTCATGAATCTCTCTCGCTCTTTGGGAGACATTTGATCACACCCGTATATATCGGGGCTGGGATAAGATCCAATATAATGTAGATTCTCCTCAGATGTGAAGAAATGAGGAAACCAACCTTTCAGAGTTTTCAAAACCCAAGGCCTCAGGCATTTGAGCCAATCTCATGGGTAAGAAACTTAAGCTGTCAATGTATCTCTGGTTGAAGGCGGGGTCTATAAAACACAAGATTTTACTACCTTGCGCTATGACACTGGTTGCAACGCCATGTTGTATCAAGGGGTTCAAAAGAAGATAGGAATCATAGGCTCTAGAATTGTGAGCTATAAACGTGAAGTTTCTGTACTGGGGTTTTCTGAGTAGTGCACAATTGGGTCCCTCTGCCGACCACTTTTCACCCTTGAAAGTCATGGTAGATACAAAAATAGGCAAATGAACCCCGGATTGCTGATTAGTCTCAAAATCATAAGACACATATTTCTCTGAATGTTCATCTCCAGCCGAGGGCTGAATGTAGCACTCGTGTGGCACTTCTTGAACTACTTCAGTGTCTCTGCTTTTCAAAGGCTCTTTACAGATTGGGCAATGTATGATCCCAAACACGTGAGGTTTAGGGCTGTCTATTTTAAGGTTGTAATTGCAATGGCATTTTGGACATTTCTTGTTAATGTCACAACTGCTTACAGATGTACATGCCTTGGGGTGCCATGTTTCAATTTTGTGTTTTTCGTAGCAGTCGGCCCGAACGACATGTGCGTTGACAATCCGCACAGGGTGTTAGGTTTAAGGGCTGCATCGGACATTTTTCATCCTGACATACTGAACAGTTATAATGACAAAAGTGCCCCCCCTTTCGGGTATAGCCTGTATGACATGGACACACATATGGCCCTCCTAAAAAAGCTCTGATGTTGGTAATAGCATAATAATGGGCGTTTTGCACATAAAAGTACAGAATCTGAGGATGAGGTTGTGGGTTGTTCTGGAATTTCAAGAGAGCTGAATTAGCTCTACGGTACAAAACCACAATCTTGATGTTTAGAAAATTTTCAAATTTGACTATGTCTGAGAAAGCCACAGCCTCCTGTATACCTAGACCGACGGCATTTCGTAGCTCCCTAGCCTTTTGTAAAGCCTCTAGATCAGTACATCCAGGGTTGAATAAATGTGATAGGCCTATTACAAAGCATAACTGATTACCATGAGTGTTAACGTTTATGAGATATTGCTTCTTATTGTTTATGATTTCTGATTGCATGAGACTATCAAGTTTCCTTCTCTGACTCCCTCCACCGAGGGGTTGGCGTACTATTTGTACAACGAGTTCTAGGGTCCTATCAGCTATGATGGCTAAATTAGATTGAACAAGGCGTTCCAGCAGGGCTATAAATTGTTCAAGATCTGCGTCGCCATTGGGTAAAACAAGAGATACTGTGTTTTGCATACTATCTCCAGATATTTCAAGTTGTAAGACATCACGAGGTTCAGCATAATCTGTAGCCCTTTCTAAAAGTTCTCAGAGTATCCAAAATCATCACATAAAAAACTGCATAATCAAGGTTCTGATTTATCAATGTGAAATTAAAAAACGGACGAATCTCTGTACTGCTGAATTTATTGCGGTACACAACACAAACACTTCTATCAATACCATCGCCACTGATTTATTACACAATTTTCCAATTCCTCAAAAACATTGTCGGGTTGCTCAGAGTCATCGGACATAGGAGTTAAAGGAGGTGTGTGTGTGTGTGTGTGGGGGGGGGGGGGGGGGTGTTGAAGATGTTGTGCTCTCATTCATTTGGTTAATTAAGGATATGAGTTCTGGGGTATCTGTAATAACAGGTGTTCATGTGTCTGGGTTATTGATGGAGGTTGGCCCTGTCTCATTCATTTGGTTAATAGAGGATATGAGTTCAAGGGGTATCTGTAATAACAGGTGTTCGGGTTATTGATGGGGAGGTTGGACCTATCTCATTCATTTGGTTAATAGAGGATATGAGTTCAAGGGGTATCTGTAATAACAGGTGTTCGGGTTATTGATGGGGAGGTTGGACCTATCTCATTCATTTGGTTAATAGAGGATATGAGTTCAAGGGGTATCTGTAATAACAGGTGTTCGGGTTATTGATGGGGAGGTTGGACCTATCTCATTCATTTGGTTAATAGAGGATATGAGTTCAAGGGGTATCTGTAATAACAGGTGTTCGGGTTATTGATGGGGAGGTTGGACCTATCTCATTCATTTGGTTAATAGAGGATATGAGTTCAAGGGGTATCTGTAATAACAGGTGTTCGGGTTATTGATGGGGAGGTTGGATCATTTGGTTAATTAAGGATATGAGTTCTTCTGGTATTCTAGAAGTAGCCATGTTACATACAGATTTAGCGCTTGTTTGAGCATTTTTTTATCAGATTGTTGTTTAACAAGCGGGGCGTTGTTCTATGCCAGAAGGATAGATCTTGACTGTATTGACGCCTTAGTAAAGCAACCATACGTTTGTGTAGCTGGACCTCTCTGGCTTTTAGAGCCCTGTAAAAGGCTGTGAGAAACCCATCTTGACGATCCTTTTCAGGATCTGGGTCCTCATTGAGAATATCTTCAATGAATATTGTTTCTACCTCAGAATTGACTGTTTGACCGCTTCATACATCAACACATCGTCTTCTTCAGCCTTGTCATTTACAGTGTTGAAATTATCAGGTTTCGATGTTTTACTATGCATGTCCTGGGCGCCCTCTTCCTCCTCGACCTCTTCCTCTCGACATATATTGGGCCTTCTGTGTCGGTATACGCCCGGGAGGAGTCTGAAAGAAAAATATATATTATATAAAAATGTCAATTTCAAATATATTAATATATTAACACAGTTCTCGCTGTTAGGCCTTGGGGTTTAGTTAACTTACCTCTGGTTGTTTGATGCCTGCTTTTCTGAGGAATCCTCGATAACGGGGTTCCTATCCCAATGTCCTCTGGCTTTGTAGATTCTGCATGGTTTGTATCGCTATCGTTGGAGTCTAAAAAAAAAAACATTTGAATTTTTAAAAACATATTCTATCAAAAAATGTATAACTAATTAAAAAAAACATATAACTGGTCATAAAGTATCCATAGAGAGCATGCTCTTGAATCCAATCGTTTTCAGACCAGTCGCCCTTCTCGGGCCGGGGTGATTCTGCGCGGTGCACTTATGCCAAAGTATTGTGATGCGCCTTAGGTGCTAGATTATATAGCTCTTGGGTGGAGTTCAAAAGGGGTGTGTAGCTGTGTGTTAAATCTGCGCTTCTTGTGTTGTTTGGAGTTATGGTTTCAGTGCCCCCGAAGCCGTTCATAGGTAGAGTCCATATTTCCTTGGGTATTCTTGTTGGGGTTCTGTCCGCTGTAAACACAAGATGAGCTTTTTAAAATAGTGTACATACTTTTGTTTAATGCTTAATATATAAAGATTATTACGCCTTTTTATTTTTTGGACTTAGGTCGAAAATAGCTTGAGGCCGTAGGGCTGCGTAAAGAAGAACAGGCCTCCGTTTGTTCCTCTGAATCCTCACCGTGGATAGTTATAACAGCTGATGTTGGATGATCCAAATCAATTATTCCCAGTAGCAGCTGTGTAAAATATCGACATTTTTTAAATAATATTTAAATATATTTATACGAAATATATACATTAACTTAAAAAAAGACATACATTTGACATAAAAACATACCGGAAAATTCAATGTCTTCCACTTTTAGAATATCTGTAACAACCATATATAATATTTGAGGAAACCTTATTAGAGAGAGAGAGATCCAAACAGTGCAGTAATTTCTAACAGGTAATATCAAACATTTGCCACAAACTACCTAACGCACACAAAATCTAATATAATATATTATTTCCACATCCTCACCTTCAAAATTCTGTTTTTGTTTGAAAAAGGGTGCTGTGGCCTCTGTTTGTGAAAATCTTCACCGTTGAATCGTCCGGTTGGAAAATGTAACCCATATGGCCGTCACTCATATCCAGCACTCCATTAAAACAAAATCAGGGGCTACCCAAAGAATGTCTTCGATGGTTTTGTCATTGTGTTCTTGACACGAGGAACACAGTACACCTACAATTTGTCTAGGAGACATGTTTAATTTCTTCTTTAGTGTTCTGGGGTTTATCGAGGTCGCTTGTAGTGTTCACAGCTCTTACTTATACTGCGGCTGTCCAATACCCCCGGACATGACTGTTTTCATATACAACAGGGGGGGCCATACTCTTTGAAATGTTCAAACACATTCCACAGTTCAACCAGGTCACTACACATCAATCATCATGACAGCTTTAAGCTTTAACATAGTGCATCTGTTTAAATAAAAACAGGATGTACATATATGGGCGTAACCACGTGACCCATAAAATAGGTCATAAATCACTCGTCTGACGGATGCCGTCTACTGTATTCTCTCTTCCACATATAAGTCAGAACCGTCCAGAGTAGTGATGCTAGGCGGGCGGGCAGGTGTGGGGAGCGATCGGTTGAAGAGCATGCATTTAGTTTTACTTGCATTTAAGAGCAGTTGGAGGCCACGGAAGGAGAGTTGTATGGCATTGAAACTCGTCTGCAGGTTAGTTAACAGTGTCCAAAGAAGGGACAGAAGTATACAGAATGGTGTCGTCTGCGTAGAGGTGGATCAGAGAATCACCAGCCGTAAGAGAAACATCATTGATGTATATATTTGTTATTAAATGACTTGCCTCGTTAAATAAAATAAGTATGAAACTAGTACCAGACTAGTAAAACTAGAGGGTTGCCTAATGGCAGAAGAGGCTGGTGGGAGGATCTATAAGAGGACAGGCTCATTGTAATGGCTGGAATGGAGTTAATGGAACAGAGTCAAACGGAGTTTCCATAAGTTTGATACCGTTCCATTAATTCCATTTCAGCCATTACAATGAGCCCGTCCTCCTATAGCTCCTCCCAACAGCCTAATAACTACACGGCTATTGTACTGTGTGCCATCCTTTCCTTCCTGCTCACTCCCGCCCTGGTTAGCTTTACCTGGCACTCATCTGGGTTGAAGTCCAGGGCTCGTTTGGGCTGGTTGTAGGGGATGCTCTTCAGCGCGGCGCCATTCTTCCAGTTTCGCCCGTGGTCGTCACTCAGAATGCAGAAGACCCCGTCACCCTCCAGGGTGCCATGTCCACACACCACCAAACGCCCCTTAGCAGGAGGGTAGTGCTTCTGTGAGCGGAGACATGGAGAGACAGTCAAAACAGTGTACTCTATCAAAGCACAACAGTTCAATGAAAACGACTGACCCCGGGTGCATTGACCCCAATAGTTAATACTAAGGTTTATTATTATACACAATATAAGGGTTAGGGTTATGATGATAGAAATGGGTCTCATAATAGACAACACAAAAGTAGGTTACGTCAGCAATGGAATCACGAGGAAGGAAATATAAAGGAGCTCTCGTCATAGGTCGGTAGATAAGGCAAATAGAGGGGGGAAACTACACGGAATAAAAATAGCAACATGCAACCATTTCTATGATTTCACTGAGTTACAGTTCATATAAGGAAAATCAGTCCATTGAAATAAATTCATTAGGCCCTAATCTATGAATTTTCAAATGACTGGGGAAAAGAGAGATGCATCAGTTGGTCACAGATACCTTAAAAAAATTTTTTTTTTAAAGTAGCGGCTTGGATCAGATAACCAGTCACTATCTGTTGTGACCACCAATTGCCTCTCCTCCACAGAGTTGATCAGGCTGTTGATTGTAGCTTGTGGAATGTTGTCCCTGTGCTCTTTAATGGCTGTGCGAAGTTTCTGGATATTGTGAGAAACTGGGACATGCTGTCGTATACGTCTGTCCAGAGCATCCCGAACATGCTCAACGGGTGACATTGTCTGGTGAATATGCAGCCCATGGAAGAACTGAGTCCTTTCTAGCTTCCAGGACTTGTGTACAGAAGATCATTGCGACATCTAGCCGTGTATTATCATGCTGAAAAATTATGTGATGTGGCGGTTGAATGGCACGACAATGGGCCTCAGAATCTAGTCACGGTATCTTTTAACTTTCAAATTGCTATCAATAAAATGCAATTGTGTTTGTTGTCCATAGCTTATGCCTGCCTATACCATAACCCCATCATGGGGCACTCTGTTCACAATGTTGAGATCAGCAAACCACTCGCCCACATGACACCATACACACTGTCCGCCATCTGCCCGGTACAGTCAGTTACGACCCCAAACTGCAGTCAGGTCAAAACCCTGGTGAGGACAACGAGCACGCCAACGAGCTCTCTGACAGTTTGTGCAGAAATTCTTTGGTTGTGCAAACCTACAGTTACATCAGCTGTCCAGGTGGCTGGTCTCAGACGATCCTGATGTTAAAGAAGCCGGATGTGGAGGTCCTGGGCTTGCGTGGTTACACGTGATCTGCGGTTGTCAGGCCAGTTGGATGTACTGCCAAATTCTCTAAAACGATGTTAATAACATTCAATTCTATGGTAACAGTTCTGGTGGACATCCCTGCAGTCAGCATGCCAATTACACGCTCCCTCAAAACTTGGACATCCGTGGCATTGTGTTGTGTGACAACATTGCACATTTTAGAGTGACCTTTTATTGCCCCAGCACAAGGTGCACATGTGTAATGATCATGCTGTTTATCAGCTTCTTGATATGCCACACCTGTCAGGTGGATGGATTATCTTGGCAAAGGAAAAAATAAGCTTTTTGTGCACACAGAACATTTCTGGGATCTTTTATTTCAACTCATGAAACATGGGACCAACACTTTATATGTTGTGTTTATATTTTTGTTCAGTGTATATGTATGAATTAAATTAATTATATAAATTGGCTCTAAGAGCGAGAGGAAAAAGGGGAGATGAAGAGAAGTCTGAAAGCCTTGGATGATGGTGACCCACCTGAATGCCAAAGCCGGGCCCAGGTACGAAGTTCTTGACGCCCAGCTGGACCGAGAGGTTCCTTGGTGGGCTCCAGCGGAGTCCGTCGTCCATGCTCTCCACCAGCATTATACTGGCGGGGTCACACTGGTACTGGTGGAAGCACAGAGAGTAGATCAGTAGCACAGAG
Source organism: Salvelinus alpinus (assembly GCF_045679555.1). Classification (NCBI taxonomy): domain Eukaryota; kingdom Metazoa; phylum Chordata; class Actinopteri; order Salmoniformes; family Salmonidae; genus Salvelinus; species Salvelinus alpinus. The sequence goes on along the minus strand of NC_092114.1, from coordinate 43,258,447 downwards.
CCAGTCTCCTCATCCACCACCACTGAACCAAGGTTCAGTCCGTCAGCCAGGAAGCCATCGTTTACTATGAAGGTGGTGGGAGACCACGTGGTACCTAGGGTGGAAGGGAGGTATAGAGGAGGGAGAGAGAGAGACAGAGGGAGGAGGAAAGTATCAGTCATAAGTAGAGTGCTGTAAATTAAATGCACTGGAGTGAAGATTCACTGATAAAAAGCAATGTCAATTCAAATATGTGTACGAGTATCCGTGTGTTTCTCTGTCCTGTCTCTGTCTGAAATGGGAATATTTAACATAAAAGTTCATATTTAATTTAGAGTGAACACAATGTTTAGCATATTTGTGGTTTCTGTAATACATAATTTCCAGTGTTCCATTTGTGACACTCACAAGGTGCAGGTTGATGGTCACTAGACTTGTTATGGATTATTCTCATATCTGTTGATAGTGGTTGACGCCAGACTGGAGGCTGCCGGGTTCCAAAACTAATGCAATCAACTTTTACCCTGTGCAAAATACGCCTATCCGGGCACCCGGGCCAGATCAATCAAATCCCCTCAAAAACAGCTCCTTTTCCCCTACCCACTCAGACCACCCCCAGACAGTCCTAGCAAAATTATTGCATGAGAAGTGGCTTTTTGCTTAGAAGCTAGCTTTTTGACCATTTTAAATTCACAGTAAGGTACTTAAATTGTTACCCAGAAATGATTTGATATCCAGATAAAAAACAGATCCACTGGAGCTTTAAAAGAAGATTTCCAGGTTTGATTAAAATGTCCAATGTACACCTTTTATCTCAATATCAAAACAGCTCTTACATTGAAAGGATGTTATCATAATTATTCCAACATCAGTGGAAAATCAAGTTATCTGCAATGGGCCTTTAAGATGGAAGAGCCTGATCAGAGAAGGCCAGTTAGACATTTTCTCTGCTCTGTGCTGGAAGTGTCTTCCTGTTGCAGCTTGTAATAAACAAGATTGATTTATTTTATCTGCTACTGCTCTCCTTTTTGTTCACCTGGAATTTCCTATTAGAATTATTCCTCACAAAACCAGACAAAAAAAAAAAAACATGATTTGGGGGATTTTCACAAAATGTAATTCATAGAATATTCATTTTGAGGAAGGATTGTTGACATGTATATCTAATAGCATAATCGACCAATAATGACTCAAATTTGGCATATTTATGTCATATTGACCTTACCCAGGCCTCCTTTAACACACTCCATAGTGTTTATTATGTAGGTGCTACAAAGCATACAGTGGTGTCATATAAAGCTTTACCGCTTGCTCTGTAATATGAGTGGTATTTTGATTTTAAAAGTTTTTGAAACATTAATTTATGAATATTGAAAAATATAAACATGAATATTGAAAAAATTAATTTAGATTTTGCAAAATGTTTAATATATTGTTAAACATAATATACTCTACAGACATATCAAAGTTCCAGAGTGGGATCTCTGATACTTTTAGTAAGCAGTAACAGAGTAAGGGCAGCAGTGAATTTTGAACCACAACCAAACCCCTCCCCGTTTTCCAACGTGAGCAACTATTGGGCAGAACAGGCCGGGTTGGCATAGATTGTTGACAACATCTATTTCGTCTCCAATGTTTTTTGAAAACATAAATACAATTTGCACAATGAGCACTTGGTGTCTGTCAAATGCATCGTTACAGTCGTTGCTTAGCTAGCTAGTGAATTTGAGCCATATTAGCATTGACATGAAAATCAGTAAAAACACCTCAAAACAAGACATGGTATCAAGAACAAGATAAAACTAGCTTAAACGAGCCAATTACAATTCCCCACATCGCAGGTTCTCATCATTGTTATGTCAGTCAATCAATTAGCCCATGTCAGCAAAAAATGTTTTGATTGGTAAGTTAGTCTAGCGGCCAGCTATCTAAACTTGTAGTAACCATGGTTGAATTTCCAAATGATCATCAGATAGCATATCCCCTCCCTATGGCAAAATGTGTACAGTTGCAGGAAATGATCTGTCAAACTGCACATTTTTCTGTCCGCCCCATAACAAAATGAGTAGAATTGCATGAAATGAGTTATAGTTTTGCTAAATTCTCACCACCTCATGGCAAAATGTGTAGAATTGCAGCAAACTTGCGTTAAAAATGCAACATTCTCTCCACGCCCCATTGCAAAATGTGTAGAATTGCAGGATTAGTTTTGCTGTCAAAAGGTTTGCTGACTGCATGTGTGGGAATGGATGTGGGTACGCAGACATGCGAGGCACTGTGGCCCCTCACGATGAGTTCAATTTTTTTGGGGGGGGCTGCCAACCCCAACAAAGTTGCCCATCCCTGCATTGCACTGTGTCTCGCTCTGCCTGCCTACCTCTGTCTGTGGACCGTCGCATGGCAAGGAACTTGGCCCCCACGTCACTGGCGGACTTCTTCCGGGCCTCAGCGAAGGCCAGCAGACTGCCCTTGGGGGTGAAGGAGAGCAGTGGGATCCGGTAAGTGCTCACCTCCCCTGCCCCGCCCCTCACCCACAGCAACTGCTCATCATAGACCAGGGGGTCAATCTGGGAGAGAGAAAGAGAGACTTCATTTGGCTCACTGCTTGGCAGATGTAGCCACTTGCCATGTTAGGCCAGGTGAAACTGAGTGGGCAGAAAGCGAACCGCCAAGTTCCCTCTTGGAAGAAGCTTGGATTTTAGCCAACAAGAACTGCTGAGAGAGACCATTATAAAAAGACAGCATGTGAAAGTGACAGAACAAGATCAACAGGATGTGTCCATAAAATCATTCTCTGTGCCATCCAAGTAATGTTGTGCCTTCAGAACAAGTGTTACTCTTGTTCACATACTATATGCCACCAATTCAGCAAGTTAACTTATCTGCTATTAAAACACAGGATGGATAACTAAATGTAGAGGTGCAAGAGGTTGTTGGATTGTTTTGGTCGCTTAGCTTTGCAACGGCCTGTTAGTGCAAACTTACATCGCAAGTCTATTGCAGTGTTGGTTACAGAGATAACAGCTCTTGCGCCACAACTTTATCAAACCCAAAATCATTATACTGCTATGCTTTCTTGCAGTAAACGACCTACAAAATAGATTGGCTACATCTTGCAAAGCTGTGTAGAATCAAGCTAAAAATGTTGATAAACACTCAGGAATACAACCCATGACTGACAAACCGGTCAAAATATCTGACAAGTTTCCTACCTGGCCAAAAGAGGTGCATAGACTTGGCGATAGCACAACTGAGAAAAGTACTGCGACTCGGCTTCGTAACCCCATCAAACCAGCCCTTGTGACCATGCTGTTCAGTATTCTCTCAGTCGTAATATGACTAAGAAAGTTATGATACTATGGCATCAGAGCCAAACTTTGCAAAACTGTAGCACAATCACTTCCTCCTCACCGAAACCCAAAACACCGCGGTCATATGACTTGGGCGGTCACATGACTAACTTCTTCTTCTACCTCTTTGTCTTCTGTGGGTTTTATGGCGGACTACAACCCAAAAAACTGTATTGCCGCCACCAACTGGACTTTTTATTTAATTTTTATTTAAGTAGGCAAGTCAGTTAAGAACGAATTCTTATTTACAATGACAGCCTACCCTCCGGCCAAACCCTCCCCTAACCCAGACAATTGTGCGCCGCCTTATGGGACTCCTGATCACAGCCGGTTGTGAAACAGCCTGGGAACAAACCAGGGTCTGTAGTGACACTTCTAGAACTGCAAAGTGCCTTAGACCACTATGCCACTATGGAGGACTGGTTTTAATCCCAAAAAATACAAAACAAATCCATACGTAATAGTGAAACTAACTTAATCCACCCCAATTAAAATAGTACATTGCCAAAACAAACAAAACGTCCCACTTCTTCCTTCTTTCAATTCTCCATATCTCCCGTCTCAGGCTCTAGAACCTGAGAGAATGGTACGGCTTGTGCCAATATTCCACGTAACTCCTTCAGTGAGAAATCTTTCAGCGCCAGGAACCGCTCCACTATGATTTCTATCTTCCTGGACCTTCTCTCAACCTTGGCAGTGCAATTCATTACCATAGCTATAAAGGCCACAAAGTCCACCTTCTTAACCTTTAAAATGTCAGGACCCTGCTTGTGAAAGGCAACCTGTGCAGCCTGCAGTGTAGGCCTATCCACCACCATGGACTCTTCTGGTGCACCATTCAAACCTTCAACCCTTTTCACAGCTGCTGCATATGGAATGCTCTGTACAACCCTGACTTTGGCCACCTCATTATCTATCAACCTTGTGGGGCATTCAAAATACGTGACTTCATGATTCCCTCCACAATTGCAAAATGTCACATTTTCCTCACTTTTAAAACACATAATATGATCTTTTCCACAACTTGGACATATCTGCTTCTCTCTTCTGCAAACACTTGATACATGACCAAAAGCTTTACAATGATCACACTGCAACATTCTTGGGATAAATGCTCTGTTAAAATACCCTAACTGCACCTGAGTAGGGAGAGACTCCATATTAAAAAACAAAAGAACAGTGAGACTCTTCACTTTTTCACCATTCACCACACGATTCATCCGACGCGCTTCAATCACTCCAGGAATATTTTTAATCACTTCAAAATCGACTTCCCACGAGACGCCTCAAATAAGCCCCTTGAGGGGTGCCCTGTTCCGAAGAAACACACACTACACTTCAAACTTATCAAATTGGTCAAGACACAATGCACCCCACAATGCACCCCACAATGCAATTCTGATCCACAGAAGCACAAAAAATCTAAACAAGCACATGACTAACTCGTCCTATACTGCAAATAAATAAACAAAACTGCGAAGGGGGAAGCATTGAAGCGGATGGGTATTTGCTATACCGGATAGCACTGACCGAATCAGATGGCATGTTCTTGCCCTAAAAAGTCTGCATTAACACAAATCTGAATTCAAAAGTTCAAGACTTTACTTTTTCTACCTTGAATCAATCAAATGTATTTATCAAGACATTTTTCCATCTGCAGTTGTCACAAAGTGCTTATACAGAAACCAAGCCTAAAACCCCAAAGAGCAAGCAATGCAGATGTATAAGCATGGTGGTGGCTAGGAAAAACTCCCTAGAAAGGCAGGAACCTAGGAAGAGAGAGGAACCAGGCTCTGACGGGTGGCCAGTCTTCTTCTGACTGTGGTGGAGTTTATAAGAGTACATGGCCATTAAGCCAGATCGTTTTTCAAGATGTTCAAATGTTCATAGATGATCAGCAGGTTCAAATAATAACCACTGTGGTTATAGAGGGTGCGATAGGTCAGCACCTCAGGAGTAAGGTGCACCTCAGGAGTAAAGCATTCAGAGGTCAAGACAGCAGGCGAGGTCGAGAGAGATAAACCAAGGTCATTATGCTTACATTGATTTTGACCTCAATGATACAGTTGAAGTCGGAAGTTTACATACACTTAGGTTGGAGTCATTAAAACTCATTTTTCAACCACTCCACAAATTTCTTGTTAACAAACAATAGTTTTGGCAACTCGGTTAGGACATCTACTTTGTGCATGACACAAGTAATGTTTACAACAATTGGTTACAGACAGATTATTTCACTGTATCACATTTACATACACTAAGTTTACTGGGCCTTTAAACAACTTGGAAAATTCCAGAAAATGATGTCATGGCTTTAGAAGCTTCTGATAGGCTAATTGACATTATTTGAGTCAATTGGAGGTGTACCTGTGGATGTATTTCAAGGCCTACCTTCAAACAGTGCCTCTTTGCTTGACATCATGGAAAAATCAATTGTGGCCCTCCACAAGTCTGGTTCATCCTTGGAAGAAATTTCCTAACGCCTGAAGGTACCATGTTCATCTGTACAAACAATAGTACGCAAGTATAAACACCATGGAACCACGCAGCCGTCATACCACTCAGGAAGGAGACGCGTTCTGTCTCCTAAAGATGAACGTACTTTGGTGCGAAAAGTGCAAATCAATCCCAGAACAACCGCAAAGGACCTTGTGAAGATGCTGGAGAAAACAGGTACAAAAGCATCTATATCCAGAGTAAAACGAGTCCTATATCGACGTAACCTGAAAGGCCGCTCAGCAAGGAAGAAGCCACTGCTCCAAAACCGCCATAAAAAAGCCAGACTACGGTTTGCAACTGCACATGGGCACAAAGATCGTACTTTTTGGAGAAATTTAATCTGGTCTGATGAAACAAAAATAGAACTGTTTGGCCATAATGACCATCGTTATGTTTGGAGGAAAAAGGGGGAAGCTTGCAAGCCAAAGAACACCACCCCAACCGTGAAGCACGGGGGTGGCAGCATCATGTTGTGGGGGTGCTTTGCTGCAGGAGGGACTGGTGCACTTCACAAAATACATGGCATCATGAGGAAGGAAAATTATGTGGATATATTGAAGCAACATCTCAAGACATCAGTCAGGAAGTTAAAGCTTGGTCGCAAATGGGTCTTCCAAATGGACAATGACCCCAAGCATACTTCCAAAGTTGTGGCAAAATGGCTAAAGGACAACAAAGTCAAGGTACTGGAGTGGCCATCACAAAGCCCTGACCTCAATCCTATAGAAATTTGTGGGCAGAACTGAAAAAGTGTGTGCGAGCAAGGAGGCCTACAAACCTGATTCAGTTACACCAGCTCTGTCAGGAGGAATGGGCCAACATTCACCCAACTTATTGTGGGAAGCTTGTGGAAGGCTACCCAAAACGTTTGACGCAAGTTAAACAATTTAAAGGCAATGCTACCAAATACTAATTGAGTGTATGTAAACTTCTGACCCACTGAGAATGTGATGAAGGAAATAAAAGCTGAAATAAATCAATCTCTCTACTATTATTCTGACATTTCACATTCTTAAAATAAAGTGGTGATCCTAACTGACCTAAGACAGGGAATTTTTACTCTGATTAAATGTCAGGAATTGTGAAAAACTGAGTTTAAATGTATTTGGCTAAGGTGTATGTAAACTTCCAACTTCAACTGTATATGAGCAATAAAATTCAATTTTATAAATATTCCCTGCTGAAAACCAGCATAGACCGACATAGAATGGTCATGATGGTCACCAGAATATGCTGTTGACTAGTGCTGGTATAGCTGGAACAACCATTTCAGTAACAGGTGCAATAAATCCTAACAGATTGGATTAGTTTATAAAAATGGATACACTTCCGTTCAAAAGTTTGGGGTCAAATATCCTTGTTTTTGAAGGAAAAGCTATTTTTTTGTCAATTAAAATAACAAAATTGATCAGAAATACAGTGCAGACATTGTAAATGAATATTGTAGCTGCAAACTGCAGATTTATGGAATATCTACATAGGCGTACAGAGGCCCATTATCAGCAACCATCACTCCCGTGTTCCAATGGCACGTTGTGTTAGCTAATCCAAGTTGATCATTTTAAAAGGCTAATTGTTCATTAGAAAACCCTTTTGCAATTATTTTATTTCCAGCTACAATAGTCATTTGCAACATTAACAATGTCTACACTGTATTTCCGAAAATTTTTATGTTATTTCATTATTTTTTTTAAAGTGTTTTTCTTTCAAAAACAAGGACTTTTCTAAGTGACCCCAAACTTTTGAATGGTAGTGTATGTTATTTATCTTTGTGTCGCATAAGATTAATGAATCAATCAATGTACATGTAAAAACACAATAAACCAAAAATATATTTAAACAAATAATTCCAAAAGGTCCTTGTTATCCGGGATCCTTGAGAAGTCCCTACCCCCCATTGAAGTTAAAATCTAAAATGGTTAAGGTAAGGGTTAAGGTTAGGGTTAGGTAAGGGTTGTGGTTATGATTAAGGTTAGGGTAAGGGTCAAGGTAAGGGTTGTGGTTAAGGTTAGGGTAAGGGTTGGTGTTTAGGGCAAGGATCCCGGATAGCAATAACCATTCTAACTGAACTGCAATAGAGCATGCTGGGAAATATGATAGGCCTGGTTTTGTAGACCAGCTTGACCAGCTAGACCATGCTGGACCAGCATAGACCAGCATGGACCAGCATAGTCACCAGCGTACCAGCATAAACTGGTCACCAGCATACCAGTATCACCAGCATGACCAGCTAGTCGGCAATTCTAACCAGCTAGACCATGCTGGTCAGCCAGAATAACCAGCTAACCATGCTGGTCAGAACAGCTAGACCAAGCTGGTCAGACCAGCTTGACCACCATGGGCCAGCATAAACCACCAGCTTGAAATACAGTACAGTGGCTTGCGAAAGCATTCCCCCCACTTGGCATTTGTCCAATTTTGTTGCCTTACAACCTGGAATTTAAATTTATTTTGGGGGAGTTATCATTTGATTTACACCACATGCCTACCACTTTGAAAATGCAACTTTGTTTGGAGAGCTCCTTGGTCTTCATGGTGCCGCTTGCTTGGTGGTGCCGCTTGCTTAGTGGTGTTGCAGACTCTGGGGCTTTCAGAACAGATGTATATATACTGAGATCATGTGACAGATCATGTGACACGTAGATTGCACATAGGTGGACTTTATTTAACAAATGATTTCTGAAGGTAATTGGTTGCACCAGATCTTATTTAGGGGCTTCATAGCGAAGGGGGTGAATAGATATGCACGCACCATTTTTCATTTTTTTTTTTTTTTTTAATTATTTTTTGAAACCAGTAATTTTTTTCATTCCACTTCACCAATTTGGACTATTTTGTGTATGTCCATTACATGAAATCCAAATAAAAATATATTTAAATTAAAGGTTGTAATGCAACAAAATAGGAAAAATGCCAAGGGGGATGAATACTTTTGCAAGGCACTGTATATGCTGATCTAGGCCAGAGCCATATATATAGAGAGTTGGGCCAATGTGGTTTCTGTCAGAACGTTCCGAGAGTGCCACTTTCTCCTCCATAGCCTTTGCTAAGGGATAACTGATGCTTCCGTGCTGTGCTCTAAGTTGACGTTTATTTCCGATAGTTTTCAAAACCTATGAAGATGTCCCGTGAAAGCAGAAATGACATTTGTTGACACCACAACACAGTACAGACTTGGAAACACATTATCCCGAATGCTAATACATAAAAATGGCTGTTCAATTCGCTGCTCTGTTTTGCTTGTTTACAGTGGGTCATTTCATAGTGAATTGTCAGAGGCGCTCTCAAATTGTTACATCATCAACATTTCAAGGATAAAGACATTAACATGGCGGCCGTTCTATAACCTGGCCGAACTCTCTATGCATATGGCTCTGGTCTATGCTGTTTTTTTCAGGAGGGTTGTCCTTGGTTATATTTGTATATATAGGCCTATTGCACATGATGGTAATGAGGATGATGATGATGATGATTGTAATAGGAATTTCCAATTGAACAAAAGAGAAGAGAAATCACACATAAAGTCAATCCTAAATCAATACAGTTTAATACAAGTTGCAACAGGGAGACCACAACCAGCATAGAAGCAGATAAAATGTCTATCTGGCCTCTTGGAGACATGCCCGTTATATTCTAATCAGACCGCACTAAATGTTCTGTAAACACCAGCCCGAGAGGCTTGTAGGAACTCAAACAAAAAGCAGTAACTTCATCAGCTGCTACACAGTGTATCACAGACTACAATAATAATCTGTCTGTCCTCGGTCCTTGTACCTCCAGTCTGGCATCAATCCCTTTCAAGAGATATGAGTTTAATCCATAACATACAGCATCTAGTCTAGTGACCATTACAAACAGAACACTGGAAATCATGTGAATTACATAAAGATAATATTCTTTCAGGTCAACTGGTTAGTCTCACAAAATTATACAGATTTCCATGGTACCAAGTTACAATCAATAACATACATCACTCTGCCTGTTCTCATTTGTCAGTGTGTACGTGCGTATCTGTCCCAAAGACCGTATGTGATCCGCCCAAGTGTACGTGTGTGTGCGTGCCTGTGTAAGTGTGTGTGTGCCTGTGTAAGTGTGTGTGTGTCTGTGTATGTGTGTGTGTGTGTGTGTGCGCGTGCGTGCGTGCATGCACCTGTGCACATTCGTCCCCGAGACCGTATATGATCCGTCCATGCAGACTTGTGTGTGCGTGCATGCCTGTGTGTGACCTCTCACTGTGCCCCTCTGGGCTCTGGGGCATATGCTAATGTGTGACAGTCCCAGCCCCCAGCAGCAGACCACCAGACCAGAGTCATGACAGCCTGGAGAACAGCTGCTGTTCTCCCAGGAATCCAGATCCACACCGGCTAGGAGAACAACAACAATCTAAGGTAGGTAAGGAATAGTGTGTATGAGTTTGTTTGTGTGTGTGTGTGTGTGTGTGTGTGTGTGTGTGTGTGTGTGTGTGTGTGTGTGTGTGTGTGTGTGTGTGTGTGTGTGTGTGTGTGTGTGTGTGTGTGTGTGTGTGTGTGTGTGTGTGTGTGTGTGTGTGTGTGCACTGATGCCTCATATAGTTCAAGTAGGATCCTACTCTGCCAGCTTATATCCATTTGTAAAAGAAAGTTTGTTGTCATTGTGTTTTGATACATTGCTATGTCATTAACACGGGACCCTACACAGATATGGTTATGCATGTAGACAATACCCCATTTGGACTCATTTTCTCATTCACTTTCTCACTCACTCTATTCTCTTTGCTGGGCTGAGAAGCATAGGCCGCATTCCACCAGTCATGTGGTCCGGCTGATCTAAGTCACAAGCTGGGAGAGAGAGTTTCCCATGCCAATAAACCCCTTAAATTGAAATTGAATTGAGAGAAAGAGAGAGAGAGTTAGAGATTGTGCGGGGGGAAGGGGGGGGGGGGGGTGGCTTAAGTGGGTAGTAAATTAAAGAATACAGGGTGATACAGGGAGTCTGGTTTCAGAGGCATTGCAGTGTAGTTGGAAGGGAAGAGGATCACACTGTAACACTGTAACTGTATTACATTGAATGCGGGTGGGTAGCAAGCTCTTGATCATGTAATAGACTCTACATGAAATAGTCTCTGGTGAGTTCTCCTATTAGTCATGTGTCTTCCTTTATGTTCAGAACCTCACTGTCACTGCTAAACTTTATCTTTAAAAACCATACCTAGAGTTCAGAAGGAACTAGATCAAGAGAAAACACGAGGGGAGTACTCAGCCAAGCGGAAGCGATGGTTCTTGCTTAAAATATTTTGTTATTCTCTGTCATTAAACCTGCATACACAGATACACACACACACACACACACACACACACACACACACACACACACACACACACACACACACACACACACACACACACACACACACACACACACACACACACACACACACACACACACACACACACACACACACACACACACGCACACACACACACACGCAGATCACATGGTTATACACAGCTACATACACTCATTCGCATAACATTGTAGACATGCACTTTTCTTCACAACACGTGCACAGAAATGTATAGAGACAAACTGTTTCAAAGTTGGCAAGATGTCACAACTCACTTACAGCAGGGAGGAAGTGAGAGTAAGAGAGTGTGTGCCTGAGAGTGAAAGAGAGAGAGCGAGAGAGAGAGAGAAGGGGGAGAGAATTAGAATGAGAGAGAGAAGGGGGAGAAAGATAGAATGAGAGAGAGAAGGGGGAGAAAGATAGAACGAGGGAGAGGGAGAGGGAGAGGGGGGAGAGAATTAGAATGAGAGAGAGAAGGGGGAGAAAGATAGAACGAGAGAGAGAAGGGGGAGAAAGATAGAACGAGGGAGAGGGAGAGGGAGAGGGGGAGAGAGAACTACAGTAGGGATAAGGAGACAACTTGAAATCAACCTTGCCGACAGCGTTTGTGCAAAAAAATGTGTCTCCCTCTCTAACAAGCAAACGAGAGAGACAAAGCGGCAGAGGGAGAGAGGGAGGATGGGAGAGGGAGAGAAAGAACAAAAATATAGCTGCTCTCTCAGTCTCTTCTCTATTTTCAGTATTTCTCTTTCACAGATTTTGTAGCTGCGTTGAAGACAGTGCCTATTGAGGTGCAGTATGTCTATCTTATAACCGTGGTACAGTTTAACCACTTTCAACAGAAACCTGTGAAGAGTGTAGCCTGAGAAAAGAGAAAAGTTCACATTTGAAAGACAAGTGTAGTTGCCTTTCGCTACACCTAAGTTCAGTATACTTGGATCGTAAAGGAAAGTACAATGACAGTAAAACAGTCTACTCAGTCTACGACTTAACTTATTGTTTAGACTTGTGTTGAAAGTGCTGAATCTGAAATCCTTGGCAGTACAGTTGAATTATTCTGTTGGTTTCTCCAAGATGCTGAAATAACATAGCAGAGCAATGTAATCCGTTCTGAAAGGAGTAGTGATGTGATTTCTGGTTGCTTTCGAAACATAGGACACATAGGACACTGACTTCTCCAAAGTTAAACTCTGGCGTTTGATGCCATTGCAAGATAAAGTTATAGTCTCAGAGGGGGGCTCTCGAAGGGAGCTTCAGCTTCAGCCCTTTGACATTTTTTCTCCAGTAGAGTCACGGTACAATTCATCTCTTGTGAACAGATTCTGCGCACGCGACCACATTACACAAGATTTTAGTTCTGGTATACCTGAGATTACAGTTTAAGCTATGCCTCAGGAAAACATTATCTACTGAGGGAATATTTGGTCAAAGTTTCTAAATTTCAATGTCTTTGTTTGTTTTGCATGCCACTGGAATGTGCTGCTTGTGCTTCTTGCAAGCTGTAGTGCTAGTACTCACTTCATAATACTGTGTATACATCACACACACACACTGTATCTGACAGTCTACGATACATGGGAACTAGGAAGTGGTGTCATAATCATGCCAAAGCATCTCTCTGCTTGAGCAACAAAGCTGTAGCCTGGTCCCAGATATTTTTGTGCTGTCTCCTCTAGTCATTGTAGGAGTTGACAAGAGAGCACAAACAGATCTGAGACCAGGCTAATGGAACTGTGTTGCTGCACTGTATATCACACTGGCAGTCATCACACTGGCCATTCACTACACTCTTACTCACTTCGTCTGAATTATGGTTGGGGATTTTGATTAAACTGTATCACTGTTTTTGCTCGTTCAGGGTCTCGTCATCATGGATGAGATGGAGGACAAGACTTCTGTGCCTTCAGACGAGAGTGATGTTGAAGTTGACCTAAGACGATCATCCAAGATCCAGCCAGAAAACAGAAGAACATCTCGATGGAGGAATGGTGCGTAGTAACATAGTTATCAAACTGTATTATGGGTAAAAGTCTTATCATGTGGCATATCCTGTTTGTCAAATCATTGTTTTTGTTTCTCTTCCTTGTTCTTTGTTCTGCCTCTTGGCAAGTTTTTGGGATAAACTAACACTTTTCACAATGTCCTGCTTTTACCCATGGTCTTTTTCCTCTATACCTTTTTGATTCTCTCTCTATGTTTTGACTCTCTCAATCACTCTCCTTTGTTATCACTGTTACAACCTCTGTCAGAATGTGTTACTGTCAACCTTAACACTCTCCCCTCTCTTCATCTGTCTATCACCCCCCCCCCCCCTCTCTCTCTCCTCCAGGTCAGTGTGTGCTGGCAGTACCCACCTCCTCCATGCTGAGCCCCAAGTTTGATCTGTCGCTCTGCAGGGCTCTGCTGGAGAGGGACGGCTTCCAGGTCAGTGCACACACACATACACACACACACAAAAACTCTTGCTTTCTCTCTCCATCTCTCTCTCTCTGGGCGCCCACTGGCACTCTTTATTCTCATCCGTTGGGCCTCGCTATGTCAAGCAGCCTGTCCACTTGTGTGGGGAGGTTAAACTAGAATAGCTCGCTATCTCACTTCCTCTCTCAGACTGTCTTGTGTCTCATCAAAACATAGGCCTACTGTTATGTCATCAATCTAAAAAGCTTTCATGAAGAAAAACAAGACCCGTGCTAATGCCACTATCCTGAATTTATGAGACAGCAAATTGTACCCCACACACTTGATTTGCTAAGCTGAGGAATAGGGCTGGAGAAATGCAAAGCGCTCGTATTCATAGATAAAGCTTTGCATGCAATGACTGACATTCCATGAGATCAACATGATAGTTAAACATATTTTGAAGCTATAGGTCTTAAATGACAGCAAAACATAAACCATGAGTGAGGCCGGGATTCAATCTGATCGCTCCTTTTCAGCTATGAACCTTTTATTTGATTTATTTGACCAGGTAATTTGACTGAAAACACATTCTCATTTCCAGCAATGACCTGGGGACTAGCTAAAGGGGATGAATGAGCCAATTGAATCCGGGGAATGATTAGGTGGCCATGATGGTATGAGGGCCAGATTGGAAATTTAGCCAGGACACCGGGGTTAACACCCCTACTCTTACAATAAGTGCCATGGGATTTTTAATAACCACAGAGTGTTAGGACACCCGTTTAGCATTCCGTCCAGAAGACTGCACCTTACACAGGGCAATGTCCCCAATCACTGCCCTGGGGTATTGTATTCAGACTAGAGGATAGAGTGCATCCTACTCCACCTCCAACACAATTTCCAGCGGCATCTGGTCTTCCATCTAGGACCAACCCTGCTTAGCTTCAGAGCCAAGCTAGCAGTGGGATGCAGGGTGGTATACTGCTGGCACTGGCAAAAGCAATGTTTCCGTATTCACATCCCAGCCTATCCTTACACAGTGGCTTGCGAAAGTATTCACCCCCCCTTGGCATTTTTCCTATTTTGTTGCCTTACAACCTGGAATTAAAATAGATGTTTTGGGGGTTTGTATCATTTGATTTACACAACATGCCTACCACTTTGAAGATGCAAAATATTTTTTATTGTGAAACAAACAAGAAATAAGACAAAAAAAACAGAACTTGAGCGTGCAAAACAATTCACCCTCCCAATGACACCGACAAAAACAATAAACAATACAAAACAACCGTGAAGCTTAAGGGCTATGTGCCACAAACAAAGTTAACTTCCCACACAGAAAGGAGGGAAAAGGGCTACCTAAGTATGGTTCCCAATCAGAGACAATGATAGACAGCTGTTCCTGATTGAGAACCATACCCGGCCAAAACATAGAAATACAAATAATAGAACTAAAGAACATAGAATGCCCACCCCAAATCACACCCTGACCAAACCAAATAGAGACATAAAAAAAGCTCTCTACGGTCAGGGTGTGACAGTACCCCCCCAACGGTGCAGACTCCGGCCGCAAAACCTGAACTTATAGGGGAGGATCTGGGTGGGCATCTATCCGCGGTGGCGGCTCAGGTGCGGGATGCAGACCCCGCTCCACCACTGGCTCACCCCACTTTGGTGGCTCCTCTGGTGCGGGGACCCTCGTCGCCGACCCCGGACTGGGGACCCTCGTTGCGGGCCCCGGAATGGGCACCCTCGTTGCGGGCCCGGGACTGGGCACCCTCGTTGCGGGTCCCGGACTGGGCACCCTCGTTGCGGGCCCTGGACTGGGCACCCTCGTTGCGGGCCCCGGACTGGGAACCGTCGCTGGAGGCTCCGGACTGGGGACCCTCGTTGCGGGCCCCGGACTGGGAACCGTCGCTGGAGGCTCCGGACCGGAGACCATCGCTGGAGGCTCCGGACCGGAGACCGTCGCTGGAGGCTCCGTGCCGGGGACCCGTCGCAGGAGGATCCGGACCGCGACGGACTGTAGACCGTCGCCTCCTGAGACCGTTGCTGGAGGCTCCGGACAGGGGACTGTCGCTGGATGCTTCGTGCCATGACTCCTCACTGGAGGCTTCGTGCCATGGATCATCACTGGAGGCCTCTTGCCATGGATGATCACTGGAGGCTTCATGCCATGGATCATCACTGGAGGCTTCTTGCCATGGATCATCACTGGAGGCTTCTTGCCATGGATCATCACTGGAGGCTTCGTGCCATGGATCATCACTGGAGGCTTCGTGCCATGGATCATCACTGGAGGCTTCTTGCCATGGATCATCACTGGAGGCTTCGTGCCATGGATCTAGGCACCCTCGTTGCGGGCCCCGGACTGGGAACCGTCGCTGGAGGCTCCGGACTGGGGACCCTCGTTGCGGGCCCCGGACTGGGGACCGTCGCTGGAGGCTCCGGACTGGGGACCGTCGCTGGAGGCTCCGGACTGGGGACCGTCGCTGGAGGCTCCGGACTGGAGCCCGTCGCTGGAGGCTCCGGACTGGAGCCCGTCGCTGGGGGCTCCGGACTGGCGCCCGTCGCTGGGGGCTCCGGACTGGAGGCCATCGCTGGGGGCTCCGGACTGGGTACCGTCGCAGGGGGATCCGGACCGGTGACCATCGCTGGAATACTTTGTAGAGACTCCTTTTGCAGCAATTACAGATGCAAGTCTCTTGGGGTATGTCTCTATAAGCTTGGCACATCTAGCCACTGGGATTTTTGCCCATTCTTCAAGGCAAAACTGCTCCAGCTCCTTCAAGTTGGATGGGTTCCACTTGTGTACAGCAATCTTTAAGTCATACCACAGACTCTCAATTGGATTGAGGTCTGGGCTTTGACTAGGTCATTTCAAGACAATTAAATGTTTCCCCTTAAACCACTCAAGTGTTGCTTTAGCAGTATGCTTAGGGCCATTGTCCTGCTGGAAGGTGAACCTCCATCCCAGTCTCAAATCTCTGGAAGACTGAAACAGGTTTCCCTCAAGAATTTCCCTGTATTTCGCGCCATCCATCATTCCTTCTATTCTGACCAGTTTCCCAGTCCCTGACGATGAAAAACATCCCCACAGCATGATTCTGCCACCACCATGCTTCACTGTGAGGATGGTGTTCTCGGAGTGATGAGAGGTGTTGGGTTTGCGCCAGACATAACGTTTTCTTTGATGGCCAAAAAGCTAAATTTCTCATCTGACCAGAGTACCTTCTTCCATATGTTTGGGGAGTCTCCCACGTGCCTTTTGGCGAACACCAAACGTGTATGCTTATTTTTTTCTTTAAGCAATGGCTTTTTCTGGCCACTCTTCCGTAAAACCCAGCTCTGTGGAGTGTACAGCTTAAAGTGGTCCTATGGACATATACTACAATCTCTGCTGTGGAGCTTTGCAGCTCCTTCAGGGTTATCTTTGGTCTCTTTGTTGCCTCTCTGATTAATGCCCTCTTTGCCTGGCCCGTGAGTTTTGGTGGAGGCTTCTTGCCATGGATCATCACTGGAGGCTTCTTGCCATGGATCATCACTGGAGGCTTCGTGCCATGGATCTAGGCACCCTCGTTGCGGGCCCCGGACTGGGAACCGTCGCTGGAGGCTCCGGACTGGGGACCCTCGTTGCGGGCCCCGGACTGGGGACCGTCGCTGGAGGCTCCGGACTGGGGAGGTTTGTTGTGGTGCCATATTCTTTACAATTTTTTATAATGGATTTAATGGTGCTCTGTGGGATGTTCAAAGTTTCTGATATTTTTTTATAACCCAACCCTGATCTGTACTTCTCCACAACTTTGTCCCTAACCTGTTTGAAGAGCTCCTTGGTCTTCATGGTGCCGCTTGCTTAGTGGTGTTGCAGACTCTGGGGCCTTCAGAACAGGTGTATATATACTGGGATCATGTGACAGATCATGTGACACTTAGATTGCACACAGGTGGACTTTATTTACAAATTATGTGACTTCTGAAGGTAATTGGTTGCACCAGATCTTATTTAGGGGCGTCATAGCAAAGGGGGTGAATACATACTGTATGCATGCACCACTTTTCCGTTTTTTATTTTTTAGAATCTTTAGAAACAAGTAATTTTTTTCATTTCACTTCACCAATTTGGACTATTTTGTGTATGTCCATTACATGAAATCCAAATAAAAAGCTATTTAAATTACAGGTTGTAATGCAACAAAATAGGAAAAATGCCAAGGGGGATGAATACTTTTCAAGGCACTGTATTTTGGGTTATGATGGGGTAAGACCGGTGTACTAAGCTCATGAGGCATTTCTAAGTTATGTTCTTTAAAAATCTGTATATATCATTCATTGGAATGACAACTGAACAGCAGTTAATGTTGAAAATGTTACCTCAAAAGTCTAAGTTGTTGGCTAAAACATCCCATCCAGGGTGTATTTTGTTTGTGTCAAAAAGCCCTGTACCAAAACTTGGAACAGAAATTTTGAGAAGAACACAGCTGCAGAGTTGATATGACCACTGGGTTGTGGCAATACCCCCTTATCTAGAATGGCTGTAGTGATGCATTTGGAGCGGAGTAGCTATGTTGCCAAACTCTCTGGACACCTCTTCACGATAGCTAAACAACCAACGCTCAATGATGAATGGAGAAGGGAAGGTGTCCAGCGGGGTGGGACTGGGGCGGAACAAGGCGATTACCTTCGGTCGTGCAGCATCAGACCTTTTGGAGCACAGCTTATTCACACAGACCTTAACTTCTTATGGCTGGGGGCAGTATTGAGTAGCTTGGATGAATAAGGTGCCCAGAGTAAACTGCCTGCTACTCAGTCCCAGAAGCTAAGATATGCATAGTATTAGTAGATTTGGATAGAAAACACTCTGACGTTTCTTAAACTGTTTGAATGATGTCTGTGAGTATAACAGAACTCATATGGCAGGCAAAAACCTGAGAAAAAATCCAACCAGGAAGTGGGAAATCTGAGGTTTGTAGGTCTGCCTACCAATATACAGTGTCTTTGGGGTCATATTGCACTTCCTAGGGCTTCCACTAGATGTCAACAGTCTTTAGAACCTTGTTTGATGCTTCTACTGTGAAGAATGAGGGAAGGAGAGCTCTTTGAGTCAGGTGTCTGGCATGAGCTGATCATGCGCGCTCCCATGACAGCGCTCAGCGTTCCATCTCATTTCTGAAGACAAAGGAATTCTCTGGTTGAAACATTATTGAAGATTTATGTTAAAAACATCCTAAAGATTGATTCTATACATCGTTTGACATGTTTCTACGAACTGTAATGGAATTTTTTTACTTTCGTCTGACCTGCGCGTCATCAATTTGGATTTTGGAACTAAACGCGCGAACAAAAAGGAGGTATTTGGACATAAATTATGGACGTTATCGAACAAAACAAACATTTATTGTGGAACTGGGATTCCTGGGAGTGCATTCTGATGAAGATCATCAAAGGTAAGTGAATATTTATAATACTATTTCTGACTTCTGTTGACTCCACAACATGGCGGATATCTGAATGGCTTGTTTGGGCTCTGAGCGCTGTACTCAGATTAAGGAGAAGTTTATCTAAAGTTCCATGCATAACACTTGTATTTTCATCAAGATTTATGATGAGTATTTCTGTAAATTGATGTGGCTCTCTGCAAAATCACCGGATGTTTTGGAGGCAAAACATTACTGAACATAACGCTCCAATATTCACTAAGAGTTTTGGATATAAATATGAATTTTATCGAACAAAACATACATGAAGTCCTATGTGTGTCATCTGATGAAGATCATCCAAGGTTAGTGATTCATTTGATTTCTATTTCTGCTTTTTGTGACTTCTCTCTGGCTGGAAAAATGGCTGTATTTTTCTGTGACTAGGTACTGACCTAACATAATCGTTTGGTGTGCTTTCGTCGTAAAGCCTTTTTGAAATCGGACACTGTGGCTGGATTTACAACAAGTTTATCTTTAAAATGGTGTAAAATACTTGTATGTTTGAGGAATTTTAATTATGAGATTTATGTTGTTTGAATTTGGCGCCCTGCACTTTCACTGGCTGTTGTCAAGTCGATCCCGTTAACGGGATCTCAGCCATAATTAATTAGGGAAGTGAGAAATAACGTTCTTATACTTTTTGATTTCCTTATTTCGTTTCTTCTTTTAGAGTTAGTTTTTTGTTCTACAGATTAAACAGACGCAGTATAGGTTGAGGTTTATTTATATAGGCCTAATATTTACTCTGAGATAGTGAATGTGCCACGTCTGTACATGATCCACCTATGACATGATGCCTACCAGCCACACCTTCCCTCTGTAAATCAGATAAAAGGACAGGACCCACTTCAGCCCAGCATACCTACCTGCCTACCAGCCCAACTAGAACCATGTTTGTGTTCTTCTGTGTTATCTCTCTCCTCAGTCTTGCTTTGGATGCTGAACACGACACTCCTGACCAGGTTAAAGAGCTATCCCGAAAATCCTGCACCATGGGCTGGTATGACTTTAACGGACGCTGCTATAAGTATGTTGCCACACGACTGGACTGGGCAGACGCTGAGTCCTACTGTGTGACTCAGGGAGCGAACTTGGCCTCTGTGCACAGTGAGGCAGAACACCAGTTCATCAAAATTCTAATCAAGATGTTTGACCCTGCGGAGTTCTACACCTGGATCGGGTTGTCTGACGTCGTTAAGGAGGGGAGGTGGATGTGGACTGACGGGTCCAAGGTGGACTTTACCGACTGGTTTAAATCAGACCCTGATGGTGGAAAGGCTCAAAACTGTGTAAATACAAACTATCAAACGCTGTGGATTGATAAGGAATGCAGCGAGGGTTACGCCTTTGTCTGCGCTGAGCGTCTCTGCTAGTCAGTCATCCGTCAAGATGGAGGTGCTGTCCCTGGCTGTCTTAGGAGAGAAGAAACCCTTTTTTCCCCAATATTAAATAAACACCTTATATTGAAAATAAAAGTTGCTTAAATCATTGTTTATGGATTGTACATATAACTACAAAAGGTTTGTGTGCTTGCATCAGCTGTCTTTTCATTCTGTCAAGAAGCTCTGTGGCACACAAAACTTGACAACTTGACAATCACGGTAAAAACACATTGTTACGTGGCAATACCCACTTGTGTGGAATGGCTGTAGTGCTGCTGCCTTTGGAGCACAGCTTACCAGTTCCGGAGGTCTACTGACGGGATTCATTATCATCAACCCCGGACTGTCTTGTCTGATTACACACACCTGGTTCCCATTTCCCCTGATTAGTATGTTATATATGTACCCTCTGTTCCCTCTGTCTTTGTCAGTTATTGTTCCCATGTCTGCTGGTGGTGTGAGTACCTATGCGGTGGTGCAGCGGTTATACTGCGTGCTTTATATATTGTGTATTACGGGTCCCGTGTCGTTCAACAAGGTTTACCCTCGCTCTTTTGTTTGGGTACAGCCCAGTGTTTTTGTATACGTGTTTGTTTTGGGTATATTAAAAACCCTTTTTGTGTATTCCTGCGCCTGTCTCCAAATCCTTTATACCAGTGTGACACACACACTTTTACAACCTTTTGACCACCCAGATCAAAGCACAAAGCACTTTTCCCCCTCTTATCTTTTTCCCCTTATTTTGTTTATGTGGAATGTGTTTTGGTGAAGTACGAAAGCCATTGCATGGAAAATTACATATAGCATACATTATTGCCATGTGTTCACTGTTTGATTTCTCCACTGTAGATTCCTGTAGCAGACTTTGAGACGCCTCTGGAAATAGCACTGGACGTGCCCTCAGTCAGGAGATACCTGTTCTTTAACTCTTCTCTCTTCCACTTCATCATGGCACCGGTAGGGTCCCTCAAAGTATTGATTCATAACTCAAGGGTCCATTGTATCTGTTATTTTTTACATCTTTTACATTATTCACACTATAGTGTCCCGTGTCAGTTAATCTCATACGCCATCAGGAGATTTTTTACTAACGTGTCCGGTATCTGTTCAGAGTTAGTGCTTGTTCTTTGCATGTTTAGTTTATATGTATCATTTTCTTTTATCTCCCCTCCAGATTCTATATGTGGTGATATGGTGTGCTGTGTTCTCCACTCTTCACCTCTATCTCTCAGTCACTGACTACTGGGTCCTCTGCCTGTCTGTCAGTCTGGTCTCCATCTTCCTCACCACAGCCATCATTGTCATCCTCCACTATAGTAACAAGGAGGTGGGTGTTCCATCTGTTTTTCAGTCTGAGAGCGCTTAAGAACCTTAATGGTTTGCGCACTTCTAAACGCCATCCAATCTTTAATCGCAGCGCTATTAGTGAGTTGCGGTAGCAACATAAATGATGCATAGATATTAATAGGAATGCATCTGCTTGTGGAAGCAAATAAATACACTATGTAGCTATGTCACACTCAAGAGGGTTGAAGCAAAACGTTCACAGACACTTTGAAACCAATATGGTTCGTTATTAAACACCCTTGATTTCCATGTCTGAATTATATAGAGATATTGGGCTAGAGCCTGCAACCAGTTTGAAGAGCCTGAAACGTTAGATGTAGATGCACCTGTAATGTTTAATGGTCGTCCTACAGATAAACATCAACATTGACGTGCGACTCATCCAGGTGAATGAGAGGCTGAGCCAACATAAGCTGCTTGTAGGCGTGGCCGACTGGGTGCAGAACTGTACTGGAAGTCTACAGGTAGGCTGCGTTAACCTGCACATATAGGCAGCTCAGTCCGAGAGGGCAGACATTTTGTGTCAAACCTTTTCATCACTCTCCCGTTCTTGTAATTGAGGTTACTTCTAAATGCCTGTTTGTTGTGGTATGAATCTGTAACCGGATCCCTCGAACGATCAATTATGAAGTTATATGTCGATGTACTGATATGATTGTGTAGTTTCATTGTAATAGGAATTTCCAGGGGGACAAAAGAGCAGCCACAGACAAAGTCAATCAAAAATCTATCTGGTTCATTGTAAGTTGCAACAGGGAGACACCACCCAGCACAGAAGCAGAGAAAATGTCGGACTGGCCTCTGGGACAGGCCCTTTATATCCTAATCAGACCGCACCAAATGTTCTGACACGTACAAAGTCAAAACGAAAAGGCAGCGACTTTGCCAGCTGCTACAGAACCACAGTGGCCACAGAATGCCATCAATACAAAAGTGAATAATCAGTGTCCTCGGTCCTTGTACCTCCAGTCTGGCATCAATCACTATCAACAGATATGAGAATAATCCATAACAAGTCTAGTGACCATCAACCTGCACCTTGAGTGTCACAAATGGAACCCTGGAAATGATGTATTACAGAAACTCTAAATATGCTCAACATTGTGTTGATCCCAACTTCAGTCATTTAAAATGTCCCCGTTACATTATCTGTCTGTCCATCTTACTGTCTTTGTGTATCTTTTTGTCTCTCTCTGTCATTCTTTATCTGTCTCTCTCTCGCTCTTACCCTCTCAGCTGTTCATTGTGTACTGGGATACGGCCCACTGCTTGAGGGCACTGACTGAAACTCTAGAGGAGATGCTCTTTGTCAGAGACGAGGCCCAGGTAGGTACATCACGATGTCACCATGTTCGTTCTGAGTCTATTGATTTGTGTCTGCGTTCTCTTTGCCAAGGCTTTTCTGTCCATGCTGTTTCGGGAAGGCAATGGGATATAATATGCATAGCGTAGAACTTTGATTAGTAGCCCTGGCGTTTTTTTGCTTAAATCATTGATCACAACAAGCGCTTATTAGAGACAAGATTCTATTTGAAGCACACAGCTTTTGCTCATTTGCATAGATAATTGTTTAATTCCAGCATTGTAATCAATTTCTTCATTGCCTGCACTAATGTGTTAGCATTTGCACACTGTCAAGTTCATTTTGTCTTAGTATGCCTCTATCCCCCCTTAAAAAAAATGCTTCCTTGACAGATTTTTCTCCTGACTGTGCATTTTCGGCAGTTATTTCACCACTAGAGGGCGATCTGACCATTTCTAAGGGTCTGGGCCCGGTTGCATAAAACACCTTAAGTTTTCCTTAAAGTTTCCAAAACTTTAAGTCAGTTGCACAAAACATTTTAAGTGAAAAAGTTAAGAGTACCCATGAGGTCCCTTAACTTCTTCATTCAGTATGGATGTCAATGTAAACAGCATTTGTGGAGGTGAATGTTGCTTTCGTCTGCTGTGGTTACAGATGGAAAACATCAACCAGCTAACGTTAGCTACTTAGCTAAACAATGGAAGATGCACAATCCATCTCTACAAAGCTAGCTGGCTAGTTAGCTATAGCTACTCTGTAAGCTAGCTTGACGTACTAGAAAGTAGTATAAACAAGTTAAGAAAAAAGTAACTCCAAGAAACTTGGTTTATTATCTTTTGAAACAATTAGGGTATTCTGTCTTGAAGTTCTATTTTTCTATCTCACAAATGAAAGCGATTCCTTTCATGAGAAGCTTAGTCAGTGAATCAGGCCATCTCCATGGTAATCAGATACTCTTTCTGCCATACGTGCCTTCAAACTACCGTAAAACCCCTATGCCTATACCTAAGGAAATAATTGGTGGGCTCTAAGCAATGCCCTTAAACAATTCCCTTATGTAAGGGGAAAGTATTCCTTCATGTAAACCCTTAAGGAAAACGCTTAAGATATTTTATGCAACCGGGCCCTGTACTCCCAAAATTGTTGACTGTTTTTGTGCTTACCAGTTAGCTAGCAGTACTCAGCTGTTAGCAGTCAATGGCTAGCAGTACTCAGCTGTTAGCAGTCAATGGCTAGCAGTACTCAGCTGTTAGCAGTCAATGGCTAGCAGTACTCAGCTGTTAGCAGTCAATGGCTAGCAGTTTCTTACTGGTGCTAGAAACGGATGATTGACATTGTTTTTCGAGTCATTACTGAATTATTTAATGTAATTAATCGAACATTAAACCTCGTAAACAATTCATGGTAACCTCATAAACATTTACACCCAGCGTTTATTTGAAACAGGCGTTCATTTGCTGAAATGTTTGCCGTCTCCCGGCTATTGAAAGGGACAGTCGGCTATTTGAGACTGCATTTAATTGAAGTTTTACAGTAGATTGATATTGACAAATCTCTGTGTACTGTTAAAAGGAATTGTATAAGGCAAATTGAAATTAAACTGGAAATTGACAACAGGAGACTGAGTATTATAGATTGTGATTTAGGCCTATCAGAGGGTTTTAGATGGTGTATATAGCCCTTCAATTGTCAAGTAAGGCAATCTTGTGATGTGTAATGATGACCACCATTCAGTGGTTCTGTGTAGCAGTAGCAGGCAATGCAATCTCATGGGCTATCCTCACTTTTCACTCCCTCCCTAGAAAATACTTAATAAGAGAATGTCCCACCTTGTCCTGGTGACAGAGGTCATGACCTTTGATCCTGTGGCGGGGGGGTCAAGTGTCAATGAAAGTTCTGATGAGGAAAGGCCTCTCTTGATGAACGATGAGGAGACTGGACACAGTACCTCAACCAGCCAGAGGGAGGACACCAAACTCACCACTAACTACAGTTTGGTACCGGACCAAATACTACCAGCTCAGGTTAGTTAGAGAAACTGCTTTCAATAATACTTGCAATGTTATAATTTGGACTGCTCACTAAATGGTTTTTCTATCGTGCAATATGTTGAACAAATGGTATTCCAGATCAGTGGAGGCTGGTGGAGAGAGAAATCTGGAGGATGAGCTCCAGCCACCACTGTCTAAGATATTGCCTACCTACACACTAGTGTGTTCAATATAGTATTATTAAGGCTCTCTTGTTGTTCATGCTATCCAAACATATCTCTTTTTGCAGGCCAAAGCACTCCAACTTTTACTGACCTATGGTGCGGCGTATGTCAAGCTGTTAGTGTCTGAAAAGCTGACAAACTCCACACACCGCCCCCTACGCTCCAGGAGGAATCACTGCACCACTGCCTCCCTTTGTCTGTGTCAGTATATCAAAACCAAGGTTCTACGATTATAAGACAGGGACACAGAAAAGCTTATTCATTCCGCTTTAAATAATATGTTATTGTAGGACAGTATAATATTTGCCCTGATCATGTAAAAATCACGATTTGAAACCCACTTTTGTGTAAATTATTTTGCATTAAATTGTACAATAAATATATACCTTTATGAGTTGCGTCCTTAAGTAAACAAGTATATTCCTTTATTTTGATAAGGTACATGCTACAATATATTTTGGGAGTGCATTTAGATAAACAGGGAAAATTATGAAGGGATTTTGCGGCTAGATAAAATAAAAAAAAGAGAGCGAGGGGGGGCAGGAGAGGACAGATTCAATGATGCAGAGTTTAAGTATTAAGCTCAGGGGGTCAACGTGAATCATTGTTCTTGGCCGGCTGCACGGCTACACAGGAGGTGCATGTGGCACACAGTTTCATTCATTAATCCATGGTTATTAATCAGCCTTGACACAACTGCTGAGGTGATTGGCTCATAAGTATCCGGTGCTTGGCATGATGACACAAACACACACAGGGAGAGACACAGCGCTCGGGAGACAGGGCGGTATAGAGGAGGCAGGGCGGTGTAGCGGTACAGAGATGCATGTTGCGACAGTCCAAGTTAAACGATCGCACAGACGCTGGGTCACTATTTGGGAGGCTAAATGGCCATCTGTGATCTTGCAGACACAGTCTGGCCTAGTCCCACCACTTCTCTCTGTGTCAGAGGAGGCTGGTGGGAGGAGCTATAGGAGGACGGACTCAGTGTAATGGCTAGAATGGAATGAAGGTAACGGTTTCCATATGTGTGTTTGATACCGTAGAATTTATTCCATCCCAGCCATTGGAATGAGCCCGTCTTCCTATAGCTCCTCCCACCAGCCTCCTCTGCTCTCTGTGTCTATCTGGGGATACATGTGCACTCAACCAGTTAGTGTAATATCTATAAGCAATCAATGGGACGTAGAGTATAGAGATGTGTTTTAATGTTTTATGTTGCGGTTCAGCTCTTGTGTTATCTACATGGGAAAAAAAGATAGTAAAAATACACATGACAGAGGCCTTAGACGCTCTTGAGACGGTGCAAAAAGACAAACAGAAATGCTGGCGCTGTAATAATGGGACTAGAAAGAAATACCATTGAGGCTGCACTTTGATATGTGATGAAGCCCAAGCTATTGAAAGATAGTTCATGCTCTGACAGGGAGAGAAAGCGAAACTGTACAAGGATGGAGGAATCCGGGCCAACTATAAATAGCACTTAAGAGACGTCGGGAGAGGAAAGGCCACAGAGAGAGAGAGCAGAGACAGAGAGAGATATAGAGTACACATCACTGTTGCTCGGTCTTGCTCAACCCCCAAAAAATCGTATTTTATTCAAACAATTGAATTCATACACAAATGCATGTGTAACACCCATGAACAGAAATAAACCCCCAGGAGAAGTTGGTGTACACTGTGATTCGCCAGCCACTTTGAACGCGCCAATCCATTACATTTACATGCTCAGAGAAAAGGTATCAACACGGCAAAGAAGCAGTAGCATTTGCCCAGCCTGTCATCGACAATGGCATAGAAATGCCTGAGAAAACAAGTATGTGGGAAGAGCACAGTGTAGATCTAAAAACAGCTAGATATGCTAGGAGTGAGTCTAAAAAGCATACACACGTTCTATACCAACACTTCTCTTGTATAGAGGTGAGTAACAGCACCACTGAGTCACAATACTGTGCTTACTTTGCTCTCTTAGCATATTTCTAGAATGCCATGTTATCAGATTAAGAACATACAGTATTCTCCAAATACAATGTACATTATAAATACAGCAGTGATAATCAAATGCAAAGGTGATTACCACGTAAACAGAATCATAATAGCCATAGTAATAATACTTTCAGAATTAAACTTCAAACACCCTAATACAATATTCAAATCAGTAATTATGGTCCTTCACGAGAAACAACACATTCTCAACACTTCTGACTAACTTCATTTTCTTTAAAAAATAGCATTATCATAGGAATTGAAAACGGAAGATAAAGGACAAGCAGATTAGAGATATGTTGAGAATTACAGTCCCAATTTTGCAATGGACAGCAGAAAGAGAAACAGAGAGAGAGGGGCTGCTTGGGGTAATAGAAACAAGTCGAGGAGAGGAAAATGCCACAATGTATATTAGGCATTGATTTTTTTTCTCTCTCCTCAGAGACATTCGTTTTCAGAGCCACCATCAGTATTTCTGCTGCACTGATTCTGGCTCAGGTCATTTCAGCTCATACTCTTCCACAACAGCCCTCTTGGCTCTCTATAACATGGGGCAACACACCTCGTAACGTGATAGGCTAGATTAGAGACCAAATGTGTTTGACGCAACCCATATTATCAGCTAAGGCAATTAGGGAAAAGGTTAGCTGAGAGAATTTTAATAATGGTTCACAATGGCATGCACAAAAGAGTTTTTGTCTGTATCCTAGAAGTCCTTTGCCTACAACCTTTTTACTCTGAGAAACTATTAACTAAGATAATACTCTTGTATTGCCAATTATGACCCTATTTAATATTTGCTAAACATTATTTGCAAAAGCAGCAATTTCTCAAATGTACACCTCACTAGCCCTATGTATAATTACATAGCCTTTTTAATATTGCGTCCGTCCAAGCACTTTCCATTAATGTGTTGCTTTTTGTCTTAGTACTGCAATACTTTACTTTATGTCTGTGACATTAGAAAATGGGTCAACCACTTCAATCAGGCAAGTAATTGTTGTTTTAAATGTGTCTATTTCTACAATTCTACCCTTTCCCATTGAAGTGTATAAAAACCTAGTAGAAAGCAATTCTAAGCCTACTGGAAGTGCAAATCATCCCAAACATCATCCAATTTCATCTAGTTTCAAGGTTTGTAGGCTAATATGGGTACAATAAAATATTGATTTCACCTAAAACATAATGGTCGGCAGGTAGCCTAGTGGTTACAGCGTTTGACTAGTAACCGAAAGGTTGAAAGATTGAATCCCCGAGCTGACAAGGCCCCTGAACAAGGCAGTTAACCCACTGTTCCTAGGCTGTCATTGAAAATAAGAATTTGTTCTTAACTAACTTGCCTAGTTAAATAAAGGTTAAAAAAAAAAGTTTTATAAAAAAGGGTGACATTCTAAAAAGCTATGAAAAAATATATTATATAAATAAACAAATGAATAAATTATAATATAGATAAATACATACATAAATAAAGTGAACAAGTATTAAACAGTCTTATGCAACAAAATATGAATACATACATAAATAAAGTGAACAAGTATTAAACAGTCTTATGCAACAAACAATTTGTCAACAACCAAGTCCATATCAGCCACACAAAAAAAAGGCGGGACACTGACACAGTACATCCTATGGTGTATCTCTCCATCGACACAACTTTAAATAGAGATGTCATTCATCTCAAAAGAAAAATCTCAATATTTCTTCATCTTTTTCATAGTTTGATCTCATAATTAGTAAACTATATCATGACTTGATTTACTTTCCATTTGATTGTGTGTAAAATAAATGGCAATGTTTGGCAGTCTGTTATACTGTAATTTATTCTATCCTTTAAATAAATATAAAATATACTATCACTAGATGGCTCATGTTTCTGAAAATCCTAATAAATCAAAAACTATACATGACTACAAACACAATTCAATAAAAGTATTTATTTTTGAAGTAATTCAAAACAATCTCTTCATAAAATACTAATTATATTGGGAAGTAATTTCAGTTATGATTTGTGATCTATTTGACAGATTTGTGATACAGTGTGACCCATGGTTTGGTCTACCTAGGTTGGAGGGGACCATAAATTAATCAGTAATTCATAAATAATTCACAGTTAAAGGGCAATTCCACCACTTTTCAACCTCATTTTCATTATCTCCAGCATCATACCAGTGTCTATATACGTGAAAATTCTGCGTTTCTATGATCTGTGGGTTAAAAAAAGAAGAAGAATAGTCCTAAAAAAAATGCTTTTCTGTGACATCACAAGCTAGGATTAAAAGTAAACTGCAATGAGTTTCTAGCCAGATGGAGAATATTTTCTTACTCCTCGCGTCACTGAGGTTTTAACTTTTGATGACGTCAGGCACTGTTTTCACATATGACACTAGTATTGTGCAGGAGATCATGAAAATTAGGTTGAAAAGTGGTGGAATTGCCATTCAATTCCTCTGTGCATGTACTCTGTTTTCCCCCATAAGCGCTATGGAGTACTACTTTATCTGAATATAAATGGTTACAGTGGTAAGTAATACTGGCCCATAATGGGCACCTATTTGTTTTGACATTTGAATATTAGCTGTGATTGTTTCTCAGCCTGTTAGTAGTCAGTAGGTCAGAACTGTAT
Source organism: Salvelinus alpinus (assembly GCF_045679555.1). Taxonomy (NCBI): domain Eukaryota; kingdom Metazoa; phylum Chordata; class Actinopteri; order Salmoniformes; family Salmonidae; genus Salvelinus; species Salvelinus alpinus. The sequence goes on along the minus strand of NC_092114.1, from coordinate 43,228,563 downwards.
ATACAGTACACAGGGTGCATATATACACATATATACCTCCAATATAACATACCAGTATCAGAGTGTGCATTTCAGTGCCCATATTCTTCTATCTCCACCCAAAACTACATATCCCATGATGCCACACTACGTTATGTATTAGGGTTCCCAGTCGTCGTCATGGTGTTGGGAGGCAATGATGACTACCACGGTGAGGATGGTACACAGAACGATGGAGGCAATGCCCACCGCCAGGCTGATGAAGGAGAAGTTACGCGCCTCGCGGGACGCTATCTCTGCCATCACCATGTCCCCCCTGGCCACCGCCGTACGCACCTGAGGGAGGGAGAGAGAGAGAGAGTTTTTCCCCCCCCTCACAAATATGGTTTTTGGAATGCTTTGGCCATATTTATAGAATGTATTTCATGCTATTAAAGCAACTTCTGAATTTAGTTGAGAGAGAGAATGAGAGAGAGAGAGAGAGAGAGAGAGAGAGAGAGGTGTTGACAACATCACATGCCCACACAAAAAGCCACAAAACACAATTTATCAGGCCTTAAATTAATCAAACATACTAATGGTTAAACCTCTAAGCTTGCAGGCCTATCTACGCCTTGTTGTCAGCTTAGCTCAACAAAAAACCCATCGGAAGCAAGCCCAAAGTGAAAATCTATTTTAACCTGTGTAAACAATGCTGCAATTACATAATGTAGGCTGTTGTAGAGTGTTGCGCATAATGATCAGGCTAACTATCAAAGCCAGCATATAAACAACGAACATAATACTTTAATACACATAGAGATACAACAAAATACTCAGAAAAATCATTCCACTAAAACTGACTGGCTAGCTAACAAACATACTGTGTAGACATATCTACAAATGTTCAAGTTTCATACAACATTTGACCATATTCGATCAGTTTCTAGAAGGAAAGTTTGCCCTGACCCTGATGGTCGTCTTGTTATCCCGTTCCTGGGATGCCAATGTCCATTCTAGTGTTCTCTATGATTATGTGCTTGCCTAATACCAACCTGTACTGCCTTGATGATGGCTATGATTCCTGTTGGCCAGAAGCAGCAAACGGTGGTGAGCACAGCGATTGGCAGGTAGTCGTGAGGCGGGCGCCGTGGCTCCATCAGGGCGATGCCATGGGGCATCTGCATGCCCATCTGGCCCTGGGGCATCCCCTGGTAGGGCTGCCCCTGAGGAGAGAGAGGGAGAGAAGGGGGGGAGAGAGAGAGAGAGAAAGAAAGGGGGGGGGGCAAGAGTGAGCAAGAGATAGGGGGGGAAGAGAGAGAGAGGGAGAGGGAGAGGGAGAGGGAGAGGGAGAGGGAGGACACACAAAGGTATCATATGACAGTGGCTCCCGGCCTTAATCTAAGAACCAGTGGACATTGGCTATGTGGGTGACTCATTCTCCATTCCATTAAGAAAGGAAATGTCTGCACTACATAATCTATCATGGTGAGGAAGTAGAGGACTGGGAAGCCATATTATACCTTGTGCGGGCCTTTCCGTTCTTGTATATTGTTGCCCACCCAGCACCGGTTTTCTACAGATTTGGATGAGCATATCATCCTCGTACGCTTTGTTGTCTTTTCGACAAACACAAAATCCTTTGCATTTCTTTACATTTACATTTATTGAGTTCGAACGATGACTGCTATTGTAGTTGAAGTCATTGACTCACCGACGCCACGGGGTAGACAGGAACGTAGGCTGTGCAGGGCTGCAACTGGAGAGGGTATCCTGGTTGAAAGTACCCCACGGGGGCATGTGGGACCCCCCCTCCTGGTCCCTGGGTCTGGACTGTGTAGCCCTGTGGGGCCCCTGGGTGTCCGTAGGAGCCATTGTGGAACTGGGTCTCCTGGTAGCCATCGGAGCCAGGGGGCGGGGGTGGAGGGGGGTAGTTGGGCTGGGGGCCACAGCCGGCCTGAGGGGCCATGTTGGGGTGCTGCATGTTGGAGTGTTGCATGTTGGAGTGTTGCATGTTGGAGTGTTGTTGGCCCATGTTAAGTTCCTGGGAGGGGAGGTAAGGAGGGGGCTGCATTTGCTGCATGGGTTGAGACATGGCCTGGCGATTGGTGTCCTCCAGACCTGAGAGAGGAAGAGATAGAAATGTTAACAAGAAAAAAATGAAAGAGAGAGAGAGAGAGAGAGAGAGAGAGAGAGAGAGAGAGAGAGAGAGAGAGAGAGAGAGAGAGAGCGAGCGAGCGAGCGAGAGAGAGAGAGAAGAGTAGGCAGAAACGTTATCTAACGAGCACTAGGGTGCAAGGGTTGTAAACTTTCCGGTAAATTTACGGAATTTTTCCGGAAATTTTCCATGGGAAGTTAAGCCCTGGAATTTGGGGAATTTGGCTTAAATTCATCAAAAAAGTTAGCTTATAACAATGAACCTTTATTTGTGAGATACACATAAGGCAATTCTAGGTCTTGTGGCATATTTTGGTTAAACTATCCCCAATTAAATGGAATTGCAACCCTCTGCATGCACAGTGCATTCTTCCATCACATGTACAGCTGATTCTCAAGATCTTGCACACTAATGAGATGCTATTAAACCCACACTACTACACTGTCTAAGCCAAGGACTACATGTGATCTGGTAAGTTTTGATTATAATACTGTGTGGGGTGAATATATTTTATTTGACATACATGATTTTTTGCTAACTAGTAAATAGTAGCCTACAGCAAAGTGTGTTTAAATCATTTCTAACTTGCTAACAATTTCTGCTAGTTAGTTTTTGCTACCATGTGGGTTTTAGCTTGCTTGAGCCCGCTAACTGAGGAATGTTAATTCACCTGTTTCCATACATTTAAAACATGTATCTTACAAAGGAGTTGTTTAATCTAACTGCTTAACTACTTATCTGTACATGGAATTGTATTTGTTGTTTTTTTACAAAAAAATGTCTAATCTTTACAGGAAAATGCCACGGGCACTATCTGATTTGTGGAGACATTTCACTGCAGCTAATGTAGAAGGAAAAGCTGTGTACATTTGCAAATACTGTGCCAAATCATATGTGAAGAATGCAACAAATATGCAGAATCATCTGGCCAAGCACTCACAACAAGCAAGTCCCTCTAGTTCTATTCGAGGTGAAAATGATGAATCAGACACCTTATCGATAGCAACAGCTCATGGTCCTCCTGGAATCAGAAGTTTTTTTTGACTCAATGGAGGAACGTAGTCAGAGAAATGCTGATGAATGTCTTGCTCGAGCTGTGTATGCAACTAGTTCACCTCTGATGCTCACAGGCAATGTGTATTGGAAGAGATTTATGACTGTTCTTCGCCCAGCATACACCCCTCCAACCAGACATGCTTTATCTACTCATTTGCTGGATGCAGTTCAACAGAGTTCAAGTGAAGGTCAAGCAAATCATGGAGAAAGCAGACTGTATTGCAATCATCTCTGATGGGTGGTTGAATGTTCGTGGGCAAGGAATAATTAACTACATCATCTCCACCCCTCAATCAGTATTCTACAAGAGCACAGACACATGGGACAACAGACACACCGGTATCTACATTGCAGATGAGCTGAAGGCAGTCATCAATGACCTTGGACCACAGAAGGTATTTGCACTGGTGATAGACAATGCTGCAAACATTAAGGCTGATTGGTCTAAAGTGGAGGAGTCCTACCCTCACATCACACCAATTGGCTGTGCTGCTCAATCATTGAATCTGCTCCTCAAGGACATCATGGCTCTGAAAACAATGGAAACACTCTACAAGAGAGCCAAGGAAATGGTTAGTTATGTGAAGGGTCATCAAGATATAGCAGAAATCTACCTCACCAGGCAAAGTGAGAAGAATAAGAGCACCACATTGAAGCTGCCCAGCAACACCCGTTGGGGTGTTGTCATCATGTTTGACTGTCTCCTGGAGGGGGAGGAGTCGCTCCAAGAAATGGCCATATCACAGTCTGCCGATATGGACAGCCCCATCAAGAGGATCCTCCTGGGTGATGTATTTTGGGAGAGAGTGGTAAGCAGCCTGAAACTCCTGAAACCTATAGCAGCAGCCATTGTACGAATTGAGGACGACAATGCCATCCTGTCTAATGTTCAGACTCTGCTTGCAGATGTAAGAGAAGAAATACATCAAAAAGCATGAAGACTTCTGCCTGAAGCCCATACACGCCGCAGCATACATGTTGTACCCCAAGTATGCTGGCAAGAGCATCCTGTCTGGCACATAGATCAACAAGGCCTATGGTGTCATCACTACCGTGTCTCGCCACCTTGGACTGGATGAGGGCGTGGTTCTTGGCAGTCTGGCGAAGTACACGTCCAAGCAAGGGCTTTGGGATGGAGATGAAATATGGCAGTCGTGCCAACTTATCTCATCAGCCACCTGGTGGATCTGAGGCTCTTTCCCCTGTTGTCTCCATCATCCTCCAAATCCCACCAACATCAGCCACCTCAGAGAGCAACTGGTCCTTGTTTGGGAACACATACACCAAAGCACGCATCAGGCTGACCAATACAAGTGTTGAAAAATTGGTGGCCATCCGGGCAAATTTGAGGCTTTTTGAGCTTGACAACGAGCCATCCTCAACAAGGTTGGAAAGTGACAGTGAAGATGAGGCCTCAGAGTCTGATGTTCAAGAGGTGGACATTGAGGAGGTCCAGGGACAAGACTGACAGGAAGCCTGACAGGAAGACAACCAAAGCTTTAGTTTCTAGACTATCATTTTACAGATGTATGTTAAAAACGTTTTTGGGGGATGCAATGGATCATTAGGGATCATTCAATATTGCCTTTATTTTGTTGTTCAGTGAAATCAGCTAATGTGAATAGTCAACTAATTTAATTAAAGTTCAATTCGTAACTAAATAGTTTTTTTCTTTCTATTGGAAGGATTTAAATAATTTGCAATTATGTCTACTTATGATAAGGTAAAAGGTTTATGTTTCTATCTCTATATGATATGGTAAATACATCCAATGCAAAAAAACATCTACATTTAAATGGTATTAATATCAATTTGCATATATTTCCGTTAATTCCCATGGAAAGTTTCCACCTCTGAATATTCCCCAAAATGTGCAACCCTAACGAGCACTATAGTTTTTTTCCCTACCGGTATGTAAACCACAAAGACATGTATAGCGTGGGAAAATGTTGAATACATTTCACGCAGAGAGAAACAAAAATCCCCACGTTCACACAGTAGCCAGGTTCATTTTGTACAATACAGGAATTCACAGCATGCTGACTAGCCTATTCAGCAGTTGATGAGGCAGACAGAGAGAGAGAGAGAGAGGTGGGGAGAGAGAGGGAGATGGGGAGAGAGAGGGAGAGAGAGAGAGAGAGAGAGAGGTGTGGAGAGAGTGAGTGATGAGAGATGAGTTGTGCTTGGGGATACACACAGGCATTACATAACCCACTAACACTGTCACCACTGCGAGAGTAAGACCACTCAGACACAGAAGAAGAGGGATGGAATGCTGACACAGAAGGAGGGACACCTGTTAAAGGGCACATGGCACTCAACAGGGACTGAATGCAAAACAGAGACATCTGATTAATAGGATGAGATTAATAATAAGCACTAATGTATACTTTAATTGGCTGTTTAAATTAATGGCCCATTCACAACTAAGTCATACTGTATACCAAATAGACCATCAAGTACGGTATAGGCCTGCATGAAACCCAGCAGTCTAATGGTGAACTAAAACCAAATAACATATATAGTTTGATCATTCCAAATGTCTTATGTTGTATACTGAAAAAAAATATAAACGCAACATGTAAAGTGAGCTGGAATAAAAGATCCCAGAAATGTTCCGTATGCACAAAAAGCATATTTCTCTCAAATTTTGTGCACAGATTTGTTTACATCCCTGTAGGTGCAAATTTCTCCTTTGCCAAGATAATCAATCCACCGGACTGGTGTGGCATTTTAAAAAGTTGATTAAACAGCATGATCATTACACAGGTGCACCTTCAATAAAAGGCCACTCTACAATGTGCAGTTTTGTCACACAACACAATCCCCACAGTCACAAGTTTTGAGATAGCATGCAATTGGCATGCTGACTACAGGAATGTCCACCAGAGCTGTTGCCAGAGAATTTAATGTTCATTTCTCTACCATAAGCCTCCTCCAAAGTCGTTAGCCCTCCACATCCGGCTTATTCGCCTGCGGCATCATCTGAGACCAGCCACCCCGACAGCTGATGAAACCGTGGGTTTGCAAAAACGGTGGGTTTGTACAACCGAAGGATTTCTGCACAAACTGTCAGAAACCGTCTCTGGGAAGCTCATTTGCGTGCTCGTCATCCTCACCAGGGTCTTGACCTGACTGCAGATTGGCATTGTAACCGACTTCAATGGGCAAATGCTCACCTTCGATGGCCACTGGCCCGCTGGAGAAGTGTGCTCTTTACGGATGAATCCCGGTTTCAACTGACTGCTGATGTCAATGTTGTGAACAGAGTGCCCCTTGGTGGCGGTGGGGTTACGATATGGCAGGCATAATCTACAGACAACGAACACAATTGCAATTTGAATGCACAGAGATACCATGACGAGATCCTGAGGCCCATTGTCGTGTCATTCATCCGCTGCCATCACCTCATGTTTCAGCGTTATAATGCACGGCCCCATGTCGCAAGGATCTGTAAAAAAAAAAATCCTGGAGGTTGAAAATGTCCCAGTTCTTCCATGACCTGCATGCATGTCAGCCATGAGCATGTTTGGGATGTTCTGGATTGACGTGTACGACAGTGTGTCCCAGTTCCCACCAATATCCAGCAACTTCACAGAGCCATTGAAGAGGGGTGGGACAACATTCCACAGGCCACAATCAACAGCCTGATCAACTCTATGTGAAGGAGATGAGGCATGAGGCAAATGGTGGTCACAACAGATACTGACTAGTTATCTGATCCACGCCCCTACCTTTAAAAAAAAAGCTATCTGTGACCAACAGATGCACATCTGTATTCCCAGTCATGTGGAATCCATAGATAAGCATGATGCATTTATTTCAATTGACTGATTTCCTTATATGAACTGTAACTCAGAAAAATCTTTGAAATTGTTGCCTGTTGCATTTATATTTTTGTTCAGCGTAGATCTATAGGCAAATCATGATAGGTCTCCTTTGGGTATGTTAATAATGAAGGGGAATCGGCCTATCTATATCTGTTGCTATATCTATATCTATCTCCAGTGAAAAATACCTTGAATCTGGCATGTTTTATCATCCGTATTGGATGACATTATTCCGTCTATTCTGATACATAAAACAAAACCTCAGAGGTGTGTTTGTGTGTCCAGCACGTGATGAGGCTATATAGCCTATGCACTTCATTCATTGAGATGTGAGAATGCCATGAACATGCACTGTAGGCCTCTCTATAGAGGGAGGCATCTCACTCAGTGACATGGCGCTTACCTTGGTAACCTCCTAGGTTACAGTGAATCCAGGGAAGTTAAAAGGGACAAATGAAGCAAATTATTGTAGTGCATTTTTTTTTTTTTTTAAATGTGAACATCACGCACGCGCACACACACCCTGATACACTGTACACACGCACATCTGTCCGCACGCAGGGAAACAGCCGCACGCACGCGCGCAAAACGTTACTTCATTGTAGTCATTTAAATACATGTGCATGCATAGGTGATGAAATAGAGAGAGCAGCCTATTGGGGGGGAAACAGTGTACTACAGATGCAGCGCATGCAGATAAGTAGGATGAGTTTGTCGGAGATGTTGACATGGGGAGCTGAAAATGTAGAAGATGGAAACAGAGATATCGTGCGTCACCATGTTGCCAATTGTTACAGTAATCCACCTCCAAAATCACCAAAACACCATATAGCCAAAGAATTATCCGAAATATACACATTTCTCACAATGCAACGGAGAGAATAGACAGCGGAGGAGTGGAAGAATTGGATCAATTATCAATTACAGTGGTGACATAAAAGACGCAACAGAACCAGAGAATAAAAGCTTACCGTGTTTTTCCGACATTTCGTGCAGTCAGAATAAAACTCCGCTCCAAACAATTTAATGTAAATATTCTTATTTCTGCAATACGACTTCTGGTAAATCCTCTTAGGGAAATATGAAATGATTGAGACTTCAATTTCCAGCTAATAATTTTTTATCTCCACATCCGTGGCCTATAATAAAGGTATTACTGGATAACTTTATTATATGTTAACGGCCAATTGGATTATCCGATTATAATGACCAATTGGGAAAGAAATGTCCAGTTTATTCACTCTCTCTCTGTAGCTGGTACATCCACCGTAATAGCGGAAAGTGGGTTTCTCCAATGCATCTCTAGTTACATTGAATTAATCAGACACACAGCTATCGCTGTCTTAAAGAGACAGTCGAGACTGGGAAATACATATGCCACTGAGATGGAAAACCTATTTTGAATCATCTTGCTGTCATGACATGCAACGCGTTTGCTGGACATGGGCATGACTCTAGAACTGATGATAACTTTGATCAGGGTTAGATGACTGTAAATGACATGGATATGATTATGTTTTACTGTATTGTATAGAATAGGATATGAACCGATTTTTGTTCCTACAGTATACAGCAAGAGCAGTAGTTCACTGTGTCATCATTTAAACCAATGGTAGACTCATGCATACAGACACTTAGACATCACACAAGACCTTGGGGGACAATAGATGAAAAAAAACAGTCAATTGGTACAGTCTACAGTTGATTTTATTACTGTGCAATACATTACAAACCATTTCATTCATATCATTACTACTTTGTTCTGATTTGTTTAAGCGCATTCCCTTTCCATGTCCAGGAATTTCATCAGGACTCATGTAAACAATAGCATGTCCATACATACTCACTCACTGCCTCACACACACACACCCTCGCTTTCATCACAAGTGCACTGACTGATCCCTTCCTCGCACACTCACCCGCTCTTTCACCCTAAACACACACACTGACTGAGCTTGGGACTTGGCTAAGGCACCGTGGCACTCTCTCACCTATACAGTATAGACACCCCACTCTCTCACCTATACAGTAACACACACTGACTCTCCCTCTCTTACTCTCCACTCCCTCCTTTCTTCCCTCGCTCCATTGGCACACTTTCACCTACAGTACTATACAAACACTATCTACACCCTCTCTCTCCCTTTTCCTCTCCCCCCCCTCCCTATCTCAGTGTGTGTAGAGTGAGGCGGTGAACACGATGTCTCTGCGGATGGCCAGGGAGGCTTTCTCCATCTTGCTGCCCAGGACCGAGTCTCCCACGATGCGGGCCGCCTGGCGCACCTCCTTCAGCACCTCGTCTAGTCTCTGGATGCAGCGCACCACCGTGCCCTCCTGGACGTCTGTTAACTGGGCAATCTCTGCAAACGGCTGGGACAGGAAATAGGAAGGGACAGCAGTTTGCATAGACAGAGTGAGTTCAGTACAGGACTGCTGCCTACTTGATCTCCTCTGTAAAAGAGACTGTGTCTCAATGAGACTTTCCTGATGAAATAAAAGGTTAAATAAAATAAAGTACAGGCTAGGACAGGACAGGAGGTAGGGATATCAGTTAGTTTCAACTTTAGATACAGTATAGCATGTGTCCCCCATACCTTTTTGCCCCGTGACCCAATTTAGAAAAAAAACACACACAAAAAAGACCCCACCATGTTAAAAAAGTGATGTAATCAACAGCCAATGTTAACTTATTTTAAATGGGGCTATGACAGCCTATTACAAATCAGTCTCACAGTACTTTTGACAGTATTTCTATCTGAAGGAAGTATGGTTTGAAGTGACCGAATTGCATCAGGAACTTATTGGGAAGTTCAGAAGGTCATCAGGCAATAATTTTGCATGATCTTCTAGGTAGAAAATAACGTAAGCATTGATTATGTTATTTTCCCCCCAATCTGATTTAGTGCCTGGTCTTGTCCACTCTCTTCTAACGAGGCTAGTGGGCAGAGTAGAGGTAAACAGAAGACACATTCCTGAGAGTCTTATCTTTCAGTGATAGTGTCGTGATATTTTGTTGCTTAAACCGTTCAAAAGATAATCACATTTGCAGGAAGAAAAAACAGAAACCGCTCCGTTTATTACAACCTCGTCTAGTGGCTACCGGAGGTTACTGACATAATCCCGGGTTCTATGAACCAAGCGCGATTTAAAAAAAATGTTTTATTTCAGAGTTCTCTCGCGCGACCCCACACGTGGTCACGACCCCTAGTTTGGGTAAAGCTGCAGTATAGTTTAGTACAGTGCTTTCATAACTTTGAGGGGCCAGTTTCCACGAACCAGACTAAGCCTAGTTCT